>NC_059264.1:13681032-13682375 GCF_017591435.1 Portunus trituberculatus
ATATATATATATATATATATATATATATATGTATATATATGTATATGTATATATATATATATATATATATATATATATATATATATATATATATATATATACATATATATATATATATATACATATATATATATATATATATATATATATATATATATATATATATATATATATATATACATATATATATATATATATATATATATATATATATATATATATATATATATATATATATATATATATATATATATATATATATATATATATATATATATATATGTTATAACAATGTGGACAGGTGGGTTGGTGGGTGATAGAAAGAAACCCAGAGTAGCAAGTATATTTTATTTCTCCAACGCCCATAGGGCTTCTTCAGAGAGAATGACAGGCCTTTTTTTTTTACTTTTTCTTTTTTTTTTTTTGGCCATCACCCTGTCTTGGGTATTAGGTCTTATTTATTTTTAACTTTTTTTTAATTCTTAAAATAAAGTTTTTTTTTATTTTTTTGTTTGTTTAACATATATACAGTTTTTTAGTGGCTTTATTTATTTATATATTTTTGTTTATTTTTTAAATCTTAACATTAAGTGACTTCACATATCTCATGCACGCTTCATTCACACAGGATCCTATACCTATCTCAAAACTATTGTCCTTTGTCAGGCATGGGGAGTGGAGGGATAAATCACAATCACACAGGGTATACGTACTATCACTACGTATTGCATATATACATGAAGGGAAAACATTCACATTACATCACGCAAAATTGGAAACATACACACTTTCATATTTATATTTATATATATATATATATATATATATATATATATATATATATATATATATATATATATATATATATACACACACACACATAGTATATATATATATATATATATATATATATATATATATATATATATATATATATATATATATATATATATATATATATATATATATATACAAGGGTGATGGAAAAAACTCAGGATTAGCAGGAATATTTTATTTCTCCAACGTTTCGCCCATAGGGCTTCTTCAGAGAGAATGACAGGCCTGTAGGCAAAGCAGTATACATACAGTGCAAGTGATCACGGTGCGCTGGAAGAGTGGAGTGTGCTGATTGGTCTCTTCCAGGTATATATATATATATATATATATATATATATATATATATATATATATATATATATATATATATATATATATACATGTATATATATGTATATCACCATCTCAGCTACTGGAGGCCACCTGAAAGAGACCAATCAGCGCACTCCACTTTCCAGCGCATCGACGTGAGTTTCTTTCCATCACCCACAAACCCATATATATAT
>NC_059264.1:13682875-13697875 GCF_017591435.1 Portunus trituberculatus
TCTGCAGCATTCACGGTCTTAAGATCTAAATTTCAATCTGTGGAACACTACCTCTCCTCTATTAAACCTCATCTTCTTTTCCTCACCGAAACACAGCTGTCTGAGGCAAGTGACAGTAACCCCTTTTCTGTTCCCTCTTACTTTCTTTATTCTCATTTTCGATGGATCAAGACATTTGTATTCTACCTGGTCCCCTCCCTAGAATGGGACTCCGAAGCTGGTGTAAGAGTCGTCGTCTTAATTTTGATTTGTAAGTGAAAGATGTGAGCATAGGTAGCTGGAAGTGGTTTTGTTTAGAAGAGGAGAGTCGTAGTTTAGAGGGCAGTCTCTGAAATTATGAGACACACAGGGTTCAGGGAAGTTAGAAGTGTTAATTTCACCCCCTGAACTGGTGTTATTGGATCCCTTTGGGAGTAAATAACCGTAGGATAAAATTCGATTGTGAGGAGGTAGCAACGGCCAGCATGACGTGCTAAAACGGGATGTCCTATAGTGAAAATTTTCATTTATAGTTAAGATTTGTAGTATGTCGGTTTCATGTAATGGGAGTAGTAGTATTGGTGGACAAATGATTTACCAATAACCATTGTACAATGATAACATAATTGTAGTTAAGAAAATATAATATTATAGTATAGAACATGACACATGCATAGCTTGTCCATTCGGAGAAGGGGGGTGAGATGTGTGGCAAGCTAGCATCAAATAAGCTGAAAACAGTTTCATGCGAAGACGGTAACAGTGAATACATTTGGAATGTACTGCATTAGAAAAAAAAAAAACGTTATAAATGCCATACACTTACAGTAAGGTGGACATGGTATTTCTAGAATATAAAACACTCAAGTCAGACGTTGTATTTTTCATCCAGCTACACTCAAACTTCACTTTACGGCTAAACAAAACCCCAAAGTGCATGTGTATAGAACATATTCCACTTGTACTTTCGCTTCGAACAACATCCGCAGAACTCATGTTACACCATATATATGCAGCATACTCATAATCAAAATTCATACATCTTGCTTAATTTAATCTCTCTCTCTCTCTCTCTCTCTCTCTCTCTCTCTCTCTCTCTCTCTCTCTCTCTCTCTCTCTCTTTCTTTTTTTTTTTTTTTATTTAAACATAATTTATACAGAAGAACATGTACCCAAAGGCGCACTGTCGTGTGCTACCTATTCTAAGGGTACTACAATCTATTTCTACAATATTTACAAGACTTAAAAATAGATAATATACAAGATGGTCAGCATGTAAATGGAGCACTGTTCTTTTCACTTCACTAGCACTATTCACGCACTGCACTACACTGAGTGTCACGTCACAAAGAGTGTCAGAGGAGTTGGCAGTGTCTGTCTCCACTTATGTGCCATCAGTTTGACACTGTGTGTGTTCATCTCCTGGACGTGAGGCACCGCGGCCGTGAACAAGTTCCACATCCTGGAGACGCGTCCTGCGAAGGTGCGTTGATGCTGACACCTGTGGGATCGCGGCACCTCTACGGCGTCACCACCATTGAGCACCGTTCTCGTGCTCCGTGCGGTGACTCTCAGAGGATGACGCAGCCCTGCCAGATGTGGCACTCTTTGCACCTGTGCCTTATGGAACACTACGATTGCCGCCACATCTCTGCGGTGTTCCAGTGAATCAAGAGGACGCTCAGGCTCTGGGTGAGGTGGTATTGCAGCATCTACTAGCCGTATGGCGCGGCGTTGGATGCTGTCCAGTCTCCTTCTGTGTGTGGCGGCACAGGACATCCAGGAGAGAGCTGCGTACTCAAGGTGGGGCCGCACCTGTGCCTTGTACAGCAGCAGTCTCCCTTCCTGTCGAGGAAACTGGCGATCCTTCTGAGAGCGGAGATCCTCTCTCTCTCTCTCTATCAATGAAAGCTTGACACCCAAACGCCGGTTACTATTTAAAAAAGTATGGGATATAAGAAAACAACATAGGCAAATCTTTCAACAGTGCTATACACAGGATGGTAGGATTTATGTGAAGCTTCGAATTTCTAACCAAAAACATGTCATCACTACTGAAGCAGCACTTACAGAGTTTCTAGATAAGTACCCAGCACTGAAAGGAGTAACAACCACTTAGATGTGAAAGTAAATTAATATAACTGCTTGTTTATGTTGAATGGTTTCTCCTACTTTTACTACTAAAATTACTACTGCTACTATTAATAACATCAATAATACTATTTGCTGCAACTACTACTACTACTACTACTACTACTACTACTACTACTACTACTACTACTACTACTATCACTACTACTACCACCATTGCTATTAATACCACCACTACTACTACTGCTACTGCTACTACCGCTACCGTTATTATTACTACATTATACTGTTAACACCACTACTACCGCTATTACTGCTACTACAACTACTACTATAATTACTATAGCTAATATTGTTAATACATTAACTTGCACGACTACTACTACTGTTCCTTACACTACTAATCCTCTTACTACTACTACTACTGTTCCTTATACTACTAATCCTCTTACTACTACTACTACTACTACTACTACTACTACTACTACTACTACTACTACTACTACTACTACTACTACTACTATAACTACTGCCACCACTATCACTACTACTATTTATAACTGTTGATATTGATTATGTCCCTAATACTACAATGATCACATCATTTGATTTGCCTCTTAAGATGGCAATTATTCCATCTGATTCATGAGCCCATCTACTTATTTTCTTTGGCATACCTTAGGAGCCATATATGCTTTGTTGTTCTATCTTTTTTCTATTATTTGCTTGTTTGTTTGTTTGTTCTTTAGTATTACTTTATGGAAAATTTATATAAGTCATTATATGATGATAATCTCATTAATAACACAACTAACACTTTCATAAATATATAATTTCAGTAATTTACAGGCCCAACAGCAAACACATAGCTGTCAATGAATTTACTAACATCATGAATGAGTTATTAAATAACGACATATACAGACATAATAAATCAATCATTATAGGTGACTTCAACATTAACTTACTAAAACACTCATCTCACCTCCCTACCAATTTGTTTCTGAATTCCTTACAATCACTTATTTTTTTCCCTCATATATCCAGACCTACAAGATTTCCTGATAGTCCTGCCAACCTTCACTGCTAGATCACATCTGGACTAATTTCATACCTCGCTCTCTATTCACTTTTCAATATCAGATCACCTTCCTATATTCATAAATATCAACATTGAACCCTTTCCAAATACTAAACATAAGATAACATACAGAGTTATCAATGCCAATAATAATAACAAATTTACAAGTGACAAATGAAAATTTTAACCTTTTCCACAATATAGTTAATGAATGTTACAATAAATGCTTTCCTATCAAAACCAAATTTATAACAGCTAAAAGACTTCATAATGCATGGTTATCTAGTGGAGTACTTAACTCAATCAAACATAAATGTAAATTATTTAAAATGTATAAATTAGGAATAGTTTCACATCATATTTTTAAACAGTACAGAAATCAGCTCACTCAAGTTGTTCGATCTGCCAAAACTAACTATTATCGCCAAATCTTCATAAACTTTAAAAATAATACGAAGAACATTTGGCAAGCAATAAATGAACTAAAAGTTAACTTTCAAAATAAAGACACAATTAAGACATTGCAATATGATAATAAAGTACTAAGTGATCCTTTAGACATCTCACATGCCTTCAGTTATTATTTTTCTAAAATTGCACCTGATCTGGAGAGCAAACTTCCTCACTCAAATACAAATCCATTAGACTACCTCAAAGAAAATTATCCAAATTCCATGGTAGTTCCCATTATCACTACATATGAAATGAATTCAGTAATTAAGTCTCTTAAAACAAAACCTCTGATATAAATGATATATCAGCTACCATCATCAAAAGTAACTCTAGTCTTTTATCAATCCCTTTAACAATACTTTTTAATCAGTCTGTAACAAATGGAATATTCCCTGACAAGTTGAAAACCGCAAAAATTACTCCCATTTATAAATCTGGCCCTCATGATGACCCCAAAAATTATAGACCAATTTCTCAACTTACAATATTTTGCAAAATCATCTTCAACCTTAATTACTCTCGGTGTACCACAAGGTAGTGTGCTTGGACCTCTATTATTTCTCCTCTACATCAATGATATTTCTGATATTTTTTCTGACTCTAAAAGCATCTTATTTGCCGATGATATGACAGTTTATCTAATAGGAACAGATCCGAATCAACTTGTTTTTAGTGCTAACAATGAACTTAAAAAATTATATCAATGGTGCCTTTGCAATAGGCTCACAATAAACACTGACAAAACTTACTTTATGCTATTCACTGGTAAAACTATGCTGGATTTACCTAATGTACAAATAAATAACAGAATAATTACTAAAATCGATAAATTCAAGTTCCTTGGTGTTACTTATGATAGCTCTTTAAATTTTAAGTACCATATAGATAATATTACACTAAAAATATCGAGACATATTGCATTACTTTATCAAATCAGAGATTTTATGCCACCGTATGTCCTAAAATCCATCTACTTTGCTCACATTCACACATTGCTAACATACTGTAACCCTATTTGGTCCACTACTTACCCTACATTCCTAACTCCTTTAAAATTACAGCTCAAGAAAGTTGTCAGAATTATAACTAACAGCACCTACCTTGAACACACTGACCCTCTTTTCAAACAGACCAAACTTTTAAAACTTAATGATATAACAAAGCTTGCTATAGCCACACACATGTATAACAATAAACATTATATTCATAGCATTCTTCCATCACATGATTATAGTACGCGCCACCGTGATCATCTTACTTTACCAATACACCGCCTTTCTAAGTTTCAGCATTCAACTAATTATCTAGGACCTGTTATATGGAATACTATTCCTCGCAAAATTCAAGAAGCATCATCTCTCAATGCATTTAAAACAATGCTAAAAAAACATATCTTGTCTAGCTACTAATTTATGTTCTGCTAAATCATATGTACCAAGTGTTGTTCTAATTTTACTATTGATGATTTGTAAAATATACATTGTGTCAGTTAGTTGTGATTGTTATTATTATTATTATTATTATTATTATTATTATTATTATTATTATTATTATTATTATTATTATTATTATTATTACTATTATTATTATTATCATTATCATTTTTATTGTTATTATTGATTATATTAGTTATTATTTGTTGTTATGAACATTATTATTATCTATACTATTGCTATTATTATCAATAATATTAATATTATTATTATTATTATCATTATTATTATTATTATTAATATTATTATTATTATTATTATTATTATTATTATCACTATTATTATTACTATTATTATTATTGTTATCATTTTATTTTCATTATGATTATTATTACCATTAATATTATTAGTATTACTATTATTATTATTATTATTATTATTATTATTATTATTATTAATTATTACTATTATTATTATTATTTAAATTCACTTCGGAAAAAACATTTCGTTCGTTGTAGCTAACGTTTTAGTTACTATTATTATAAAAATAGTTCTTATTCCACCAGTCAGTATAATCTATTTATACTCTGATAAGTACTTGCCTGAAAAGTTCTACTTTATATAGGCTAGCTTGGTTTAACTGTAAAGATTTGATATACTCATATATACCAGTATGTAAAATGACTTGGCTGTAAATAAATGTTTCAAATGTTTCAAATGTTTCTCTCTCTCTCTCTCTCTCTCTCTCTCTCTCTCTCTCTCTCTCTCTCTCTCTCTCTCTCTCTCTCTCTCTCTCTCTCTCTCTCTCTCTCTCTCTCTCTCTCTCTCTGTCTCTCTCTCTCTCTCTCTCTCTCTCTCTCTCTCTCTCTCTCTCTCTCTCTCTCTCTCTCTCTCTCTGTCCATTCGTTAATCCTATCTAAATCTACAGGTGGATAAGGCCTCTGTACAGAGTTAATACTTAGGGGAAGTAAGAAAAACTGACGGAGACGCCTCAGAACGCCTAACGTCATAGAAGTTTTTAGCAAGATATGAATGTGAAGTTTCCAGTTTAGATAATAAGTAAAGAACAGGCCGAAGATATTTTGTGTAAAAGAGGGGAAAAATTGAGTGTCATCGAGGAAAATGGGGAAACTTGTCTGGTTGTGTAGAATTGATAAATGGAGGAATTGAGGTTTGGGGGCATTAGGGACAAGTAAATTTTCTCTGCCCCAATCAGAAATCTTGTCTCGGAAAAGACGTGGAAAGGTGTAAGGTGGTATCATCATTGTAGAAATGGACAGGGTAAAAAGTTTGTTTTAGATCATAATTAATTAATGACAAGAAGAAAATAAGTGTTAGGACAGAATCCTAAGGAATTTAGGATCCCTAAGGATTTAGGAGAAGAGTTGCCATCTACCACAGCAGCAATAAAACTATCAGAGAGAAAACGGGATAAAGATACAGAGAGGATATAAATCGTAGGAAGGTAGTTTTGAGATGAAAGCTTTGTGCCAAACTATATAATGAGCTTTTGATATGTCTAAAGCAAGAGCAAAAGTTTCACGAAAAATCTCTAAAGGAGGATGATCAGGCTCAGCAAAGAAAACCAAAAGATCACCAGCAGAGTAGTCTTGGCGGTAGCTATACTGGCGATCAGATAGAAGTTTGTGAAGTGACAATTTTTTTTTTTATTATCTTGCTATTGAGAATAGATTAAAAAGAACTTTAGACATGCAAGACATTAAAACTATAGGGGTAGTTTGAGGGATTGCCCTTTTTAAGAACAGGCTGAATGTAGGGAAACTCCCAGCAAGAAAGAAAAGTAGAAGTCGATACACAGAGTTGAAAGAGTTTTGCCAGGCAAGGTTCAAACACGGAGGGATTCCATCAGGTCTATCAGCCTCCCGATGGTTTAGGTCAGCTAAGGTTTGGAAAACATCAATGAGAAAAAAAAAAAGAAAATTAAAAGTCATGAAATAGCTAGAGGGAGGAGCGAGGAACAAGCTTAGATCATCCAAAGTAGATTTATTAGCAAAAAGTTTTGAGAGAAGAGTTCAGCTTTAGAGAAACATGCGATGGCAATGGTGCCATCAGGATAAAATAAAGGAAGGGAATATGAAGAAGTTAGGTTGTTAGAAAATTTTTTCGGACAGATTCCAGAAGTCTCGAGAGGAGTTGAATTTTTAAGAAAATTTGACATTCATTATTTTATTAATGAAGGAGTGTTTGGGAAGTTGACGAACAGACTAGTCATTATTCTGGGCCGAAATATAAAGCGCATGAGATTTAATAGATGGAAGGCTCAATTATATTTTGTGGGCAACCTCTATCATGTATAAATTGAGAACTGGATGTGTTAAACCAAGTTTTGGAAGATTTAGATTGAGAAAAATTGTGAAAAATGTACGCCTCCATGCCAGACACTTTCACTTTTATTATACGCTCAGCACAGAAATAGGTCTCTGACAAGGAAATAGCAATAATTCCAGGGAAAATCAGCATAGTACCTCCTCAGGTCCCCTCAACTTGCAGAGGCTATACGCCAGAGTCACCGCGGTTTTCAGAGATCCTAAGAAGGGATTGGAAAAGTAGGATAACATACAAATTGTGATCAGAGGAGCTCAACTGAAAAAAAAAAAAATGGTTACAACTTAAACAGAAGGATTAGAGGTAAGGAAAGGGTCAAGAATGTTGGGTGTATCTCCAAGACGATAAGGAATACGAGTAAGGTGTTACAAAGTTTCTCTAGGTCATGAAGGATAACAAAGTTGAAGGCTAGTTTACTAGGATGATCAGTGAATGGAGAGGAAAGCCAAAGCTGGTGGTGAACATTGAAACCTTCAAGAATGGGGAGCTTCGCAAAGAGACAGAGAGGCAGACTGTGCTCCACTTTTGAAGCTAATTAGACAAAGCATTTCTCATAGTTAGGTGAGTTAGGGGAGAGGTAGAAAGCACAGATAAATTTATATAGTTAAAGAGTAACTTTTGAATCGAAGCTAGATGGTAAAACAATATCGAAGGATTCAAGAGCGTAGGCACGAGAGCAAGTCAAATGGTTGAGCATATAGACGCAACATCCAGCTTTGGAACGAAAATGAAGTTATGTAGGATGGAACAGAAAAGGGACTACTGTCAGTTTTTTTTTTCTTTTAATCCAAGAGGGAAAGCCGGCCAAGGGAAACAACAACAATAAAAAAAGAGCCGACTTGGTAGCCGGTCTCCTTACAGGTCAGCCGAAGGAAAGGGACAAATGTCTTGAAGCCTCCCTATTAAAACAAGTCAAGTCTTAGGAAGATGGAAATACAGAAGCAGGTAGGGAGTTTCAGAATTTACCAGAAAAAGTATAATTGATAAGAGTGTTGGCTAACTATTGCATTAAAGAGTTGTACAGGATAGGAGTGGAGAAGAAAGCCTTGTGCAGCGAGGCCGCAGAAGGAGGAGTTAGCAAGATCTGATGAGCAGTACGTTAGCATGAAAATAGCGGTAGAAGATAGCAAGAGATGCAACATTCCAGAGGTTGGAAAGAGGCTGAAGACAGTCAGTCAGAGAAAGGGAGTTGATAAGACGAAAATCTTTTGAATTCACCCTATCTTGCAACAAAACTTAGTGGAACCTCTCCCAAACATGCGAAGAATACTTCATACAAGGACGGATAAGACCCTTGTTGCCTCAGACACTTGAAAGTGTTACTTTACAATGCGTATGGAGTACTAAATTTCTTGGAGTCATACTAGATGAAAATTTAAATTGAATAAAGGAAATAAATTGTGTACAAGTAAAACGATCAAGAATATATAGAATACTATACCAAATTCGCAATAATCTTAATTATGAGGCATTAATCAGCATATATTAAACACTTTATTTACCTCATCTTGTTTTTTTCTCTCTCTTTGGGCCTGTATTTAGATATATGTTTCACATGGAAAAAAATTGAATCAATAATTTTCTTAATTATATATATATATATATATATATATATATATATATATATATATATATATATATATATATATATATATATATATATATATATATATATATATATATATATATATATATATATATATATATATATATATATATATATATATATATATATATATATATATATATATATATATATATATATATATATATATATATATATATATATATATATATATATATATATATATATATATATATATATATATATATATATATATTATACCTCTCATATGAAATGTATTTTCATTTTCTGTTCTGTCTGGAGTGCAAATGTGAGTATATTAGGTCATCAACTGGCTAGGGAGAAAAGACTCGTACAGTGACGCTCACATTCTCTGGGCGCGTTGCGGCCTTATGTGCGGTGCGGCTCACGGAAGCAACTTTACTAATGCTTTATGCGTGGCCATCCGAGGCGCAGGTTGGCGGAATGGAGCTCGGCTTACGACCACGAGTTTTGCTTTGTTTTTAGAAGGGCGTAGATAAATACGAAAAACGAGGAGAGGGGACGGAAAGGAAGAAGAGAAAAAAAAAAAAATCAGTGAGATGGTAAAAAAAATAAATTAATAAAAAGGAGGGATGGTGGAAAGGAAGCATGAGTAAAGGTAATCGCTTAGTTTCAGGATTATTGGTTTTAAAGATTTAATTTTAGAAAGATACGCTGAAGTTGAGTGGTTCATAAGATTTAGAGTAGTGGTTCTTAACAATTATACTAACACGCCTTCACTAGGAATTTGTCCTTCCATCCACGTCCCCTTGCATCTATGAATACAATTCCCTACCTGATTTTAGAGAGAAAAGGCAATACTTTTGCATTATATATAAACACATTACTTAAGTTTTATGAGGTGATAGGTTTAAGGGAAGACGTGTAGTTGGTAGGTTCACATGATCGATGGAAATAACCCATATATAATATGAGATACAATTTTGCAGCGATGAGAGATTCAAGTCAGTCAGCTAGATGATGGGAATCAATGAGAAGAAATGCTCTTGACCTCACTTTATTGGGAAGATTTGTGTAAGGTAAAACTGCTATTACTTAGGAGCAATACTTTATACATTGACAAATTGCATAGTTTATAGTTAATAACTGGAAGTAAGGGAAAAAAAAATGGCGGAAATGCCACTTAGTAACATCATGAATGACATTTAACAAAAGGAAATATATGAAATTTCCAGTTGATTTATTAAAAGATCCGTCCACATTTCGCCGGGGAATAACCTGACTTCTTTACCGAAACTTCCATATATGGTAAAGGTGGGCGGGACTACTGAGCGCGGGGTACACCCTCGACCAAAGGCATTTTGGTGGTGAGCAGCCAAGTGTTGGCAACTAAACGCTTTAGGCAATAAATGTAGCTCTTTTCAAGTTTTTTTTTTTTTTTTCTATTTAGTGGCTTAACGCTTTTTAGCGATTTTATTTTATTTTAGCTCCAAATTTATCAGCATCTGAATCCTTTCAGTATGTATGTGATTTCCTCTCCATCATGTACTTTTTTCTTCTTCTTTTTTAAGCATCATGTGTTATCAGTATCTCAGACGCTTGAATTACGTGATATTAAGGATTTGATGAATGTTTGAAGTTTTTTTTTCCAATAAAAGAAAATTAAAAAAATCATAGTTACTGAACCTGTCGGCCATTCCTCAGATTCGTGTCCAAGATACAGTTGCGTGTATTGTTGCCATTCCTGTCTGAAATGCTATTTGAATTAAATAATACTGAGGTACCTTTTCCATTGGATATTTTTATCATTGGTAATTTAGCAGACGAGACTACACTTTTCTGCAAGTATATTTTGTAATATGTTTGAAATAATGACACTTTCCTGACGTGGCAATTGCTGCGACGGACTGACAGTGGTATCTCTGGCATACACAGGGTTTCAGGGATGGGTAAAGAGAGATGCGTGACACTACATATATTTCAGCATTAAATGTTAGGTGAAAGAACAATTATTAAGGATACTACACAACTTCACAAAATTTAGCGCTTTGTAGGGGTGGATAAAGCGTCCTTTTGAATTATGAGTTGGGAACACTGTGAGCTGCCTTGCGCTCAGCGGCTCACCCAGAATAAAGTGTAATTACTGTTTTTTTGTACATTTCCACACATCCACAAAAATAAACTGTAATTACTGGATTTATTATATTTATTATGAAACCCTGAACAGTACAAACAGTATACATGTACATGTAGAACAGTATGAACAGTACGTACATATAACACTTTCACTCGTGTTCGGAATCAAAGATATTCTCTGATGGCTCTGGTGTAACTGTGTGTACGTCTTGCACACGTGATGATGTACTGCTTCCTGACACATTCGGTAAGTCATCTGACGACGTTGATGCCACAGACACACAGGAGGTTTCTGACTCAGATCGACTCTGGGAAGGCTTAAAAAAGTCTGAGATTTTTTTTTGCTTCTTTGTGTTTTGCAACTCTCGCATTAATTGCAGCCTAATTATGCCCAGCAACTCATAGTTTTGAACCATAGATCCTCCCAGTCTATCAGCCAGGGCCAGCAGTGTGTCAGTAGCTTCAATACCTCCTTGTGTTGCCCCTGCCTCTTCCTCCTCGTCCCCATCCTCCATGGGAGTGGGAGGCGAGCGGGCCTGCGGGGCCACGAGGCTGTGTGAAGCTAACCGCCCCACGCGCCGGACCGAGCTCGCTATTTACCGAACCGAGTTCGCTATATCAGAGGCTTGTTTGGCCAGAATAATGCGCTCGTTATATCCAAAATTCGTTATATAGAGGTTCGTTATAGCGAGGGTTTACTGTATATATATATATATATATATATATATATATATATATATATATATATATATATATATATATATATATATATATATATATATATATTGGAGATATATCGGATGTCGAATTTCAGACATCCGCGGATGCGGATATATATGCGGATGTCATTTTGCAGATGCAAATGCGGATGCAGGTATCAGTCTCTGCTAAAATGCGGATGCAAATGCGGATGCGGTTGCGGATGTTTTTACGTCAAACGCTCTGACCAAGAGGACAGAAAAAAAAACCTGTTTCAGTGTCAGACCATGCAAAGAGCAGAAGTAACAAATAAAAACAAGGTGGGAGAACCAAAATACTCCCAAATGAGTTGGAATGGTGTCCTAATAGTTGATACTTCTACTCTTTGAAAGTATTTAATTCATCCATGACTAACATTTCTGCTGTGCATTTATCCAGTTTCTTTGCCTTAGGGTTAGGAGCATCCCATAATTTTGCACTCTGAAAATACTCAGCAACATTCCTTTGCTTAGCATCTGTCTTTGCTTTTTGCAAAGGAGTTTTTTCTATATTTATTTTTCTTACAACTTCTTTCTCTCTTTTGCCATTAACTCTTTAAACTGTTCTTTATGCACTGATTTCAAGTGGTTTTTAAAGATGTAGTTCCACGTTTCTTTGGTGGATAATCTTTCTTGCACAACAGACACTGCTAGGTCACTTGACTTACTCATGAAATATTTCCACACTTCACAGCTAGTCTATGTGACGCCATTTTTCATCTGCTAAAGCAGTCAGCACACAGAGCAATAAGGCTTTATAAACCTCATTATGATATCCTTTTAAACACAAACACTGGCAAACTGTTTATCAGCGAAGATCAAGCAAGGAAGGAGCAGTACTTCTTACTTCGAAGGCAAACTTTTACCAAACTGATGACCTGCCAGTGTACTATGTACGACTTATGTTCAGAATGCCAGTTTACAACTTATGGATCAGTGTCATAAATTTTCGAGATACTTAGCAAATGTGAAAAGGAAATTACTGTATTATAATGCTTCATTAAATTCTGCATTAAATTCTAGTAAGAAATACATCGAAAAGCCCTCTATAATAATAATAATAATAATAATAATAATAATAATAATAATAATAATAATAATAATAATAATAATAATAACTAATATTACACTTCCTCTGTGAAAATCTTTTCATCGGCAACTCACTATATCAGGGGAAACAGGCGACGACAGGAAAATTCATGCGATAAGAAGAGCTCAGCGCTGTCGGTTCATATTTTTCAATATTATTATTTGTATAATTATGGAAACATTTGCAAGGGTGATAAGCCTCCTCTCCATCTCCCTCTTCACACACACACACACACACACACACACACACACACACACACACACACACACACACACACACACACACACAGAGTGACTCACTCATCTGTCGTTACTAAGTTTCTAACATTCCACCATTCACAGTTTCTTATTTATTTACTATGTATTTGTACTTCATAGTCACTATGTAAAATTCGCTCCCTCCTCCTGTTCTTTCCCTAAATTCTAGACACATTACGTTGTGTAAGTTTGAAAGGAAATGAATACGTGATATTATTTGCTTTAATTTTACTAGATAAATAATTTATTAGACACACATCAATAAATTTACTCCACATTTCTAAGTTCTGTCTGAACTCTATGTCTGTAAGCACTAGGCAGTACTCTGCGAGTCTGTGACTGCGTGTTTATATATTACTCTATAATCTATAGGTTGTGCAATGCATAGAACACATCCGTATCCACACATCCTCTGTAGAGTGCGGATACGGATGCGAATATATATTTCACCACAAATGCGGATGCAGACGCGGATGTTCAGATTATCACAACTACGGATGCGGATGCGGATGTGAAAAAGAATATGCGGATCTTCCGCGGATGCGGATGCGGATATCCGATACATCTCTAATATATATATATATATATATATATATATATATATATATATATATATATATATATATATATATATATATATATATATATATATATATATATATGCGTTTTCTTACTTTTGCCACAAAGACAACAACTACTGTGGCTTGCTTTGTTGTTGTTGGTGTTTAAGCCACGAAGATCTATGGATGATCCTGGGGTAGTCTTGTGTGGGTATCACAGGCGTGGTAGTTGGTCTTCCTCAAGAAGACATAGGTAACGCGAAAGACAACAGGTTGCTGGGAGGGGTGGACGCCTGAGGCTACCAGGATGGATGAATGGATGGATTTTAAAACAGGCGCCGCAACATTCAAGGTCATATGGCGCCGCTTCAGTAATTTAAAATGTCAGAATAGTTAAAAACTAACTAAAAACAGTTAAAAACAATACAGTTGCTAAAAACTAAAAAAGAAAGTAAAACTAATAAAACATTAAAATACATATAATAAAATGAGAATAAAATTCAAAGCTTTGGGAGAAGGCCAGCTTCTCCTAAAAACTTAAAAACGTCATGGCCCTGGGCCAGGCACTCTGGTCCAAGAACATTACAGATATAATAGACACCGCTAGGTAGCGGTGTCGTAACTCGATCAAACTAGGGCACTCTACCAACAAGTGCCGCACGGTGAGCGGCACCAAGCAGACATCATAGTAAGGTTGAGGGTCCCTGGTCAGTAGGTACCTTTGTGTAAGGTAAGTGTGACCTATACGCAGTCGCGCCAATAAAGTCTGTGCACTGCGATCACGAACATGGGTGTATTTCCAGTGAGGGATAGAGGAAGTAGTGATCTCTCCCATTTTCGAGGTTGCGACCCCCGTTAGCCTTCTCCTCTGCCAAATTGCTGCAACTGCCTCACGAATTAGAGGAAATACGTCTCAAAACGGAACAGGGGAAGGAGATGGAGCGCGACTTGCTGCCTCTTTAGCGAAGCGGTCTGCGAGTCTGCGATATCCTCTTCTCGTGAGTAGATAGAGCCACTCCAGGGCTAATAAAACCAATAGGTGAAGGGAAATAAAAGAAGAGAGAGCAATAAGAGCACTGTAAAAGTCACTAAAAATTGTAAAAGACGAAACCGGAAGAGTAAAAATTATCTGTAGAGCTATGACTATGGCTGAGACCTCCGCAGTAAAAACGGATGCCACTGAAGGAAGGACTGCCAGACCGATAAAAAGAGGGAAAAACCACACTAAACCCGACGCATGCGTCGGATTTGGAACCATCAGTAAACACAG
>NC_059264.1:13702875-13705375 GCF_017591435.1 Portunus trituberculatus
TATATATATATATATATATATATATATATATATATATATATATATATATATATATATATATATATATATATATATATATATATATATATATATATATATATATATATATATATATATATATATATATATATATATATATATATATATATATATATATATATATATATATATATATATATATATATATATATATATATATATATATATATATATATATATATATATATATATATATATATATATATATATATATATATATATATATATATATATATATATATATATATATATATATATATATTGTGGGCAGCTAGGTAACAAAGTCCACAGTGAAATAAGGTATAAAATGATATGGATTGGAGCTTTTAAAAATAAATACTAGGAAAGTATCTAACTTTAAAAAAAGAAATTTTTAAGGGATTAAGATGATATCTACAGGCAGCTCACTGGCAAGGGGCCGGGAGGGAAGTTCAGGTAAGGCCCAGAGTGCAGGTGAGAGAGAGGAGGCTAAGTTGGAGAGGTGGGAAAAGGTGTTAAGACGGAGAAGGGGTGTTAAATGGCGGATCGATGGGTGATGGTGAGAGTATGCGAAACGAGGTGCAGTCTGAGTTAGACCATATCGAAGTCAGTGATTGAGGTAGGGAAGATTGAGAGGACCGAGGTGGTGGGATTTAAGACAGGTAAATATTGGTGAGGTGCATAATAGCTTCCCTGATAAATTACATACAGGCCAATTAGCTAACCTCCCATAGAAAATAATACAATCACAAAAAAATGACACGAAGATGACACATAAATTAAAGCAGTACATAGTACAGAAGAAAAGTATTTACAAAAGTATATAGAAATTAAAGACAGGAGATGAAGTTTTAAGACCACAATGTAATTAATTACTTAGAATAGTTAAGATGTTAACGAGGAAAGTTGAAAGCAATTATGAGTTAAAGGTAGCCAGCCAAGCAAAAATAGATCCCAAGGGATTTTTTCAGGTATGTAAGACGAAAACTACAGAAGAAATAGGCCTATTAAAGACAAGTAATGAGGAACTGGTTTGCTTTCAGCAGGAGATAAGTAAAATTATGAACGAATATTTTTTAGTAAGTGTCTTCACCCAGGAATATATGCTGGTAATTTCAGAGAACGAACGGATATTTAAAGCAGAGGAGAGTGAGAAGCTGATAGATATTCACATAACTAAAAAGATGGTAGAACAGGAGATAGATCGACTAAAAAGAATTCAAGTCATCAGGAGCTTATGAAATATATCCAAGAGTTCTTAAGGAATGCAAGGTCATCAGCGAGCCTATAGCATCGGCTCTTAGGATGTCACTAGAGTTAGATAAGGTACCGTTAATGTGGAGACAAGTCAATGTTGTACCCATATGTAAAAGAGGAGATATAACTCTAAAGGCCCGTCCACACAAGGATATTTTGTTTGGAAACATTGTTTCCAAACTGTATGCAAACTGTTTCCGAAATCTTGTTTGCAAACTGTTTCCAAACAGTTTACAAACAATGTTTCCTGTCCACACCTCAGTTGTCGTCATGCCTTTGATGAGTGTAGAAGTTGCTGCAGCAGCCTCTGTAATTTACTTGGCACTGTTGTCATGGAAGGGCAAGAAAAAGAGAAAGACATGGGAGAGAAAGTTTTTAGACGAAAGGACCCATTTATGGTAACTTGCTTCTGAAGGAATTGAGACTAGATGGAGCAGGTTTCATAAATTTTCTTCGGATGTCCACGAGTGACTTTGAGATACTTTTACGGATGGTGGTTCCGAAAATATCTCGAAAGAATACAAAGTACAGAAAGGCTATTACACCCGACATCAGATTGGCTATTACACTGAGATATCTTGCAAGTGGAGATTCTTTTACTAGCCTCATGTACACCGTCAAGATGATTCATTGTCACCACGCGCTGCACACACCCGCGCGCACGAAAACACCCACCCACCCACACACACACACACACACACACACACAATGTTTCCCATTCTGGATGGGAAACACATACACGAGAAACATTGTTTCCAAACTGTATGCAAACTGTTTGCAAACAGTTTGCAAACTTTGGAAACAATGTTTCCAAACAAAGTATCCTAGTGTGGACGGGCCTTAACGCCTAATTATAGGTAGGTAAATTAATGAGCCACTAATAATGAAAAACATTAGGGAACATCAAGATAAACACAACTTGATAAACCACTCTTAGCATGGCTTTACGAAAGTTAAGTCTTGCCTTACAAACGGATGCCCCGACCTCTGTCCTCACATGTGGATATACAGCTCTATGTTTACATATTATTGCATGCCCTCACATAATATTTTTGTGAGACTCCCTTCTCGATCATGCACCTCCGTAAGCTCTCATAAGCATTTACCAAGTCGATAAAAAATGTTGTCCATATCATTTATCTCTGTACATCTCGAATATATCTTAACGCAAAAATGGCATCAATCGTACTCCTTTCCTACATGTCATTAACCTAAATTATGCTTG
>NC_059264.1:13708063-13713309 GCF_017591435.1 Portunus trituberculatus
TTTAAATCCAGATATATTCCATCAGCCCAACCATCTCTTTCCTGTATTACATCTATCACCCTCGAATAGTAACATATCAGGTTTGTCGTGCATGAACGCCCTTTTCTAAAACCAAATTGACACTCACAAAGTATGTCATTTTTCTCCAAGAAGTCTGTCCATCTATTCTTCACCACCCTCTCACACATCTTAGCTACCACACTTGTAAGTGACACTGGTCTATAGTTCAATGGGTCTCTCTTGTTACCTGATTTATAGATTGGGACAATGTTAGCTCTTTTCCAGTCTTGGGGCACTACACCTTCCCTTAATGAGGCATCAATTACTTCACAAACTTTTTCTGCCAGTTGCTCCCTGCATTCTCTTAAAATCCATCCTGATACCCCATCAGGTCCCACAGCTTTTCTCACTTCTAAACTCCCCATCATATTCTTGATCTCCTCCACAGTTACTTGAAACTCCTTCATAATCCCTTTCTGTTCCATTACCAGTGGTTTGTCAAAAGCAGTCTCCTTTGTGAATACCTTCCGAAAGCATCCATTCATAGCCTCTGCCATTTCCTGGGATCCTCACTGCATACCCCATTTACTTCTAAACTTTCAATACTTTCTATTTTTGATGTTGTTGTTCACATGTCTGTAAAAAGCCTTGGTTGGTCTTTACATTTATCAATTATATCCTTTTCTTGTTTCTTTTCTTTCTTCTTCTAATCAACACATATTCATTTCTTGCTCTTTTGTAACTTTCCCACTGCTTAATCCGTCTTTTCCTTCTCCACCTCTTCCATGCATCCTCTTTTCTTGTTCTAGCCTTTTCACATCTATCGTTAAACCAGTCCTGCTTTCCAACTTTCTATGTTGTCTTATTGGTACAAATTTTTCTCACCTTCTTTGTATATTTTTATGTGTGTGTGTGTGTGTGTGTGTATTTACCTAGTTGTATTTTACGGGAGGGGAGCCTATGGTGGTGTTGTCGCATCTCTGTATCTCAGTGTCTAATTTTGTGTTCAAGTGGTGGTGGTGGACTTTGCACACACCACCTCTCTGTCCAGTCTGTTCCATATATCTATCACTCTCTGTCTTCAGTCTCTTTCTCACCGTCGAAATGTTGCATCCCTTTCTATATTTTATCGCTATTTTCATGGTAACTGTTTTACTGATCTTGCTAACTGCATGCCTCCCTTCCTCCTGCGGCCACGCTGCACAAGGCTTTCTTCTTCCTCTCATGCTTATTCTGTCCAACTCTCTAATGCAAGTGTTAACCAGTACGCTCAATCATTCATCCCTTTCACTAGTAAACTCTGGAACTCCCTCCCTGCATCTGTATTTCCGAATTCCTATAACTTGTCTTCTTTTAAGAGGGAGGTATCGAGGCATTTGCTCCCCTAATTCTGGCTGACAGTTTTGGCACTTTTTGAACTCTTTGGAGAGCCAGCGCTCAAGTGGGCCTTTTTCTAACTTTCTTTTTTGCCCTTTGGCTGGCCCTCTTCCCTACATTAAAAAAAAAAAAAAAAAAAAAAAGTTTTTCTTGAAGTCTCTTCTGTAGTTGTCTTTTGTGAGTTTTAGTCTATGTCCTCTTGTGTCCCTTGTGTCCCTCTTCAGCAGGTCCATCCTATCAGGAAGCTCCATATTATTAATTATTCTGTAGATGGTCGACAGGTCGCCTCTTTCTCTTCTCTGCTCCAGTGTTGGTCAGTCCAGTCTCTTTTCATACGTAAGAGCCGACGAGGTTGGGGCCAGTTTGGTGGCCGCTCTTTGTAGCCTTTCAGTTTTGGTGATATTCTTCCTGGTGTGAGGTGACCACAGTACTGCTGCATACTCCAGTCGTGGTCTAATCAAGGATGCCAATAACTTTTTCACCATATCTTCATCAATATATGTGAATGCAATTGTAATATTTCTCAGTAAGTTGTAGGTCTCACCAACAATTTGATTGATATGTTTATTGGGGGACATTTCCTTTGTTATGAGAACTCCCAGGTCCTTTTCACTTTCCACCTTCTTAATCTTCTCTTCTCCAAGTCTGTATTGTCTTGTTATCCTATTTTTGCTCTTCTCAAATTCCATTATGCTACATTTGTTAATGTTGAATTCCATCTCCCATCTTTTCCTCCATTCCCATAGTCTATCTAAATCCTGCTGTAGAGTTCCACCATCATCGTGCGAGCCAACTTTCTTCAAAAGTTTTGTGTCGTCTGCAAAGAAACTCGTGAAGCTTTAATTTGTGTATGGGTGACTTTTGACGTGCTGGAACGCATTCCTTACTATTACATGTTGTAGTGGGTTCGGTATACGGTCATTTTGATTTACGCTAAGGTTTTCAGGAACGCACGTGTACCGTATAACAAGGACTTACTGTATATTGTTATGATATTGTATTTTTGATTGATTGATTTCAGCTTCAATATGGCCTGTGAAGGAAAAGGTATGCAATCTATTTTCTGTATAGCATGTTTATTGTTAAGTCCTCGTTTGTTAGTGTGTCGTGTAACAATTAGTCGTATGTTGTATCTATGGTGGTGTTTGCTTGATTTAGGTTGAACCAATACTAAAGTGTGCTTATTGTGTTGTACAGTTTTGTGCATGAGAAGTGAATGTTATTACCTTGAGGTTTTCCTATTACACTTGTGTGTAGTTTGTATTGCTTTGCTTTACATTGTTTTTGCTTTGCCTCACTGATTATATTCATATCCTTGACCAAATATACTTTATTGCCAGTCTAACTGGTTTTCATGAATGGAAAGACAATGGTATGATTTTTTTTCCTGAATTGAAACATGTTTGTTTGCATTGATGTAGGATACCTAGCTATGTGTTAAAATGCCTAATGTATATTTGACTTGCTTGTGTGACGTCTCTGCTTGATGTGATCAACTATGTAGCTTTTGTCTGCAGGTACACCAATTTACTTTTCTCTATATATACCTTACTTCTTTTGCTTGTTACATTTATTGTGTATGGTTCAAAAAACTGAAATTCACTCAACATGTTGTGTTCCATTATAATCATTAGTGACTCAAGTATTTTCTGTTCTGTGAAACTAAGCCCCTCCTCCTACACGTCATTCCTACCCATTATCCTGATAATTACTCAAATGTCAATTTTTCACTGCTTAACTTTTTATCTTTTTTTTTTTTTCAAAGTAATCCCTTTGGAAGAGAATTAAGGGTTAAGACACATTTCAAACTAAGTTGGGCCTCCCACCTTGTTGTTATTTTATGAGAGCCCCTTGTTTGTTTGTTTGTTTGTGTTGCCTTAGGTTAACACCTTTATCATGTAAGACACAGTTTCCCTTACAGTTTTGATCATCACTAGGATTGAGAGACTAGAGTACCCTGACATAGTTTTCTCTTCAACATTTTTAGAACAATAACAACAATTATTATGAGGAGACAAAGCATGATTAATACATTGAAGTATTCATTATTGTTTAAATATCATATTTAGATACTAAACATGAAATAAAAACATAAATAAACCATTGTTTTTTCCTGCTACCTTTATTGTAAGTGTTGACTCAACACACTACAAAAAAGGTACATACACACATACTGTGTATGTACCTTTGGGCATGTGTATATTGGACTAAGGACTCCACCCTCTGGTTTTCCAAGCTCAAAGACTTCCTCAGAGGAGACTGCACCTTGAAACCAAACCTGTGCTGTTCTATTGTACAAATAGTCCCTGATCCACCCTAATAATCTACCTTTTACACCTTTGAGAATGAGTTCGTCTATAATAATAACATCTTTGTTGGCCCAGTCGAAGGCACCCTTGAGATCAACGAAAGCTCTAAGGCTAGTATTAACGCTTTGGCCACTAGGTATACGATAAAGGAAGATTAGAACATGGCTAAGGGATGCTGGCGTTGGGTAGCCTGTACGTGACGGAGAAGCAGAGACGAGGGAAGGGAGGCGGAAGGTTGAAGGTAGCCCGGCAGGGTGGATGGGACAAGGGGGAGTGTGTGGCGTGAGGATAACATCCATGTCCCTGTGCGAAAGTATGGCAAGAAAACAAATCGAGTGCGGTATATAATTAATCTCCCACCAATCTCATCTTTTTCTTAGCGCTGAAATGTGTCTCGGTGAGCACAAAGTTAGTGTGATCTTATAGTGAGGTGATGTGAGGGCGTGAGGTGGGAGTGTGTCAGCCAAAGGAAGGGCAGCGCATTCGAAGACAGCCGAGGCGAGTGAGGTTCCTTGTGTGTGCGCGCGTGGCGTCGCGGTTAGTGAAGTGATGCTGTGCGTTAGTTTATCCTATTGAGTGCGTCTTCCTCGCGTTGGATTTGGTAAGTTGAGGTTGTTATTTAAGCCTCATTATCACAGCAATAAAGTACTAAGCATTAACCTGAACCACGTGACTCCTATACTGATCTCCGTTAATAATGAAATACTAGCTTTGATAAGCACACCACACTAACTCTCTCCTTCTCCTCTTTACAGGTGAGTACCCGTATCACAGGTCACACCGTGGGACTGTCACCGCTGGAGCAACCCTTCGGAATAAAGTAAAGTACGTTAATTACGGTTTGCTAGGCGTTAGGTGTTAGGCATAGGGCGATAGGCGGCGCGGCTAACCATTCTCTTCCAGGTACATGTTAATTATCTAGTCTTCCCCAGTAATGCCTTGGTTAGCGCACCGTGGCGGCGATCCAGGAGCATCGTGCTGGTGGTGGTGGTGGTGGCGTGGCTGGCTGGCTGGCTGTCTGTGGCGGGCGTGCACGTGCTATCATATGGTATGTGAATGATTGAGTTTAGTAGGGTTAGTGAAATGATGGCCCTTGACATTCATTCCCAATGCTTGTGGCTCTATTAACTGTTTTCGGTGAGCAGTGACTGTGCGGCGGCAGGGGTGAGGAAGGGAGACGTGAGGGGCGGCCAGGTGGTGGTGGACAGTGACCGGCGCCACAGTGACAAGCCTACACGAACATAGTGACAATAGCCATGATAACAACGAAAAGAACAGCGTGTGTGTAGCCTCGGTAAACACGGACACAAGATGGGTTAGGATGTGTGTGTGTGTGTGGCTGGGGGTGAGTGGGTACCTACTGCTGGTGACGGCAGCAGCCAAGACCAGCCGCAGTCTTCACCAGCAGCAAACGTAAGTAATATATTGATGTAAGTCATCATTTCACGGTGCTGTCATGTCATAACCTAACGTTGGTAACCTCCATAACAACATATCAGTGAACTAACACCTGCAGGTACTTCAAAACCCCAATAATTCAAGCCTTCAATATGTAAACAA
>NC_059264.1:13713809-13721309 GCF_017591435.1 Portunus trituberculatus
AACAAACTCGAGAATCCTGTTTCAGCTTGCTATCTCGTATAGGCGTGCTAAGTGGAATGTTTTGATTCTAGTGGAAGTTTGACAAGTTGCAAGGAATTTCATTAGTGTTTTCTTGATTCTAGAGGAAGTATTTTTTTTTTCAAGGGTGTTTTCATAGGTGCAATGAAGATCATTAGTGTTTGGAAGTTTTTTTTTTTTTTTTTTTTTAGTTCAAGTGAAAGTTGGAAGTTTTCTACCGTGTGTTTATGAATCGAGTGGAATTGTTAACAAGTTGCACGGTTTGTAAAGTTGACTTCTTGATTTTAGTGAAAGTTTAACAATTTCTGGGATGTTAAGAGTGTTTTTTCTTTTAATTCTAGTGGAAGTTTACTGGGATTTTCATTGGTGTTTTCTTTATTTTACTTGAAGTTTAACAAGTTACTGGGATTTTCTAGACTGTTTGCTTAATTCTAGGGGAAGTTTATTGGGATTTTCATTGTTTTCTTAATTCTAGTTGAAGTTTAATAGATTACTTCCAATGTGAATACTCACGTAGCAAGCATAGCGAGCGTCCGTCCACCGCATAGCGTGCACCGCGTTGCATCGCATTCGTTCTGTACCTACTTTTAGGCCCCCGCAGATGGGACCACCATCAAGTAACACTGTTTTTTTAACCTGGAGAAGGCCTACGACACAGCTTGGTATCATGGGATTTTACGTTCCTTGTTTAATTTTGGTCTCCGTGGCCACCTTCCTATTTTTATCCAGCAGTTTTTATCCAGACGTCTTTTACGGGTTCGAGTGGGGAGTGTTCTCTCTGAGGCTACTGCTCTAAATGATGGTGTCCCACAGGGAAGTATTCTTAGTGTTACACTATTCGCAGTCGCCATTAATGGTGTTATTGATACTCTCCCAGATGGCATTCACAGCTCCTTATATGTTGATGATTTATGTATTTCATTTGCTGCTGCTAGGGTGTCACTGATTGAGCGAAAGTTTCAACTGGCAATCAATCGAATATCCAGTTGGGCAAACATAAATGGTTTTCGTTTCTCCACCACAAAGACCGTGTCTATGCATTTTTGACGTAATCGTGGCGTTCATCCAGATCCCGATTTATGTTTAGCCAATAGACACATCTCATGTGTGGAGGCCATTCGATGTCTTGGCCTATTGTTTGACAACCGTCTTACTTGGGTTCCCCATTTCCGTTCTCTTAAAGCGTCCTGTAGGACGGCACTATCCCTTCTTCGGCTTTTAAGTCACACCTCTTGGGGTGCGGACAGGGACACGTTACTGCTGCTTCACCGTACACTCATACTTCCGAAGCTGGAATACGGCTCTGAGATCTACTCATCCGCAACGGATGCACGACCTCGCACACTTGACCCCATGCATAATGCTGGGGTCCACTTGGCTACGGGTGCATTTCGGACATCTCCAATACCTAGCATTCTAGTGGATGCTAGTTTCTGGCCGCTCGACCTCCGGCGCCAGTCTTCAATGCTCCGGTGTTGGTTTCGCACTCACCGTCTTCCCGTCTTGCCTGATCAAACCCTCTCAATTATGTCTATCAACTTCTGCTTTTTCTTCTTGCTTTCTGGTAGTTTGCCTACATTCAGCCTACAGGTTCCCAAAAAGTGCAATCGTCCTCTTCTGGGGAGGAGACCAGAAGTGTTCCCAGGTCGGACTGCTCTCTCGGTGGTGATCCAAATTTTTTGATATTTTTCTTCAGTAACTGCTGCAACATTCGTGGTCTTGGATCTAACTTTAAGTTTGTAGAACACCACCTCTCCTCTTCTAAACCTCATCATCTTTTCCTCACCAAAACACAGCTGTCTGAGGCAACTGACGGTAGTCCCTTTACTATTCCCTCTTATTTAACCTCATTTTCTTCCTGAAGTTAGATGTTGCGTCTGTGTGCGCAACGACTTGAATTGATCTCGAATCTTCCGAGTTTTCCACCATTTTTGGCTTCCTCTGTCCCTTGTGTGTCAATGTTGCGGGACTCGCGTTTGCAGGCATATGTCACTCGACCGAGTCTACCTAAACCTTTTGGCCTTCGTGTGGCAAACCTCATGTTGGATTTGTCCATCGACCCCACTCCTGTCTAATCTTTCCGGCTCCCACGAGTTGGTTCTTGGCAGCTTCCGGTTGTTTCAATATGCCCTCCTGCCATGGATGGCAAGAAGGATTTTCTGCCAGCTCTGTCCCACACAGTTTTTAGAACACTTTTTTTTATCCATTCTAATGATATTCCAGTTTTTACTGTTGGTTCCAAATCCGACGCAGGCGTCGGGTTTAGTGTAGTTTTTCCTCTTTTTATCGGTCTGGCAGCCTTCCTTCAGTGGCGTCCGTTTTTACGGCGGAGCTGTCTGCCATAGTCCTAGCTTTACAGATAATTTTTACTCTCCCTGTTTCGTCTTTTACAATTTTTATTGACAGTCGCAGTACTCTTACAGCTCTCTCTTCTACTATCTCCCTTAACCCATTGGTTTTATCAGCCCTACAGTGGCTATATCTACTTACCAGAAGAGGATATCATGTTGGGTTCTGTTGGGTCCCTGGTCACGTTGGTGTTCCAGGGAATGAACACGCAGACCGCCTCGCTAAAGAGGAAGCAAGTCGCGCTCCATCTCCTTCCCCTGTTCCGTTACGAGATGTATTTTATGTATTTCGTGTGGCGGTTGCAGCAATTTGGCAGAGGAGATGGCTAACGGGGGTCGCAACATCGAAAATAGGAGAGATCACTACTTCCTCACTCCCTCTGTGGACATACAACCATGTCCGGGATGGCCGTGCACAGACTTTATTGGCACGACTTCGTACCTTACACAAAGGTACCTCCTGACCAAGGACTCTCAACCTTACTGTGATGACTGCCTGGTGCCGCTAAAGGTTCGGCACCTCCTAGTGGAGTGCCCTAGTTTGACTGACTTAAGACACCGCTACCTCTACCGCTGTCGCAATACAGATAGCGGTGTCTATTATATCTCAGAGGTTCTTGGACCAGAGTGCCTGGCCCAGGGCCATGATGTTTTTCGTTTTTTGGGAGAAGCTGGTCTTCTCCCAAAGCTGTGAATTTTTTTTATTATATTATAAGTATTTTAATGTTTGATTACTTTTATTGTATACTGTATTTTAGTTAGTTTTGATTTCAGAATTTTACTTTGTTTTTAGTTTTGTAATTTTTAAGTGCTTTTAGTTAGTTTTTTTTTTATTTACGATGTCTTTTTAATTTTAACGATGACTTTTTAACATTTCGTAGCGGTGCCAAATGACCGCTGATGTTGCGGCGCCTTACTTTAACCCCCCCACCCCTCCCCTCCCAGATGGGAACCGCCTTGTCGTGGTGGGGGGGCTTGCGTGACCCTGTGATGGATGGATGGATGGATTTTATATAAGGCGCCGCAACGGCTAAGGTCATGTGGCGCCGCTTCAAAAACTTAAAATAGCAGAGTAGTTATAAAAAACTATAAAAACTATAAAAACTCTGGTCCAAGGACCTTTGAGATATAATAGACACCACTATCTCTACCGCGACAGCGGTAGAGGTAGCGGTGTCGTAACTCAATCAAACTAAGGCACTCTACAAGAAGGTGCCGTACAGTGAGCGGCACCAAGCAGTCATCACACTAAGGTTGTGGGTCCCTGGTCATCAGGTACCTTTGTGTAAGGTACATGTGACCTATGCGCAGTCATGCCAATAAAGTCTGTGTACTGCGATCCCGGACATGGGAGTATGTCCACTGAGGGATAGTGGAAGTAGTGATCTCTCCCATTTTCGAGGTTGCGACCCCCGTTAGCCATCTCCTCTGCCAAATTGCTGCAACCGCCACATGAATAGTGTGAAATACATCTCGAAACGGAACAGGGGCAGGAGATGGAGCGCGACTTGCTGCCTCTTTAGAGGCGATCTGCGTGTTCATTCCTGGAACCCTACGTGACCAGGGATCAACAGAACCCAACACGATATTCTCGTTGTGTTAGAAGATATAGCCACTCCAGGGCTGACAAAACCAAAGGGTTAAATGATATAGGGCAAGAGAGAAGTAAGGCACTGCGACAGTCACTAAAAATTGTAAAAGACGAAACCGGTAGAGTAAAACTAATCTGTAAAGCTAGGACTATGGCAGACAGCTCCGCAGTCAAGACAGATGCCACTGAATTCAGGTGGAAATTCGTTAATTTGGTCAAAAAAATGGAAAAATTGGAAACTTGGTACTTGGGTTCGTCTCTGGAGAGGAAAGCCATGGCCGAAGTTGCCAGGCACATAACGCACTGCTTACCTGGTAATGGCGGGTTTAAAGGGCCGGCCCTTTCAATACCCAAGCGTGCATACGCCCCTTTTTCTTCTAGTCTTTGTTTTGCTTGTATTTATTATTTTTTTTGAGCTGTTTTATTTATTTTTGCGTATCAGGCAGTGAGGGTGAGGAAGACGCTACTCCCTCAGTACCAATCGATACAGCCTTAGGGAGTGGCGTGCGTGCAGCCTACCTGTTGATCGTATTTTACACGTGTTGGGTTCCCAAATTGTGACAATGCCACGTGTAAGGCCATGATGTAACATGGCCTGAAACTATCTAAACAGCCACTACCAGCCTCCAAGCAGTTGTCAAGGGATTATGTAAGTACATATCTGAGTTTGGTACATATTGGAGTGAGTTATTTATTTTTTTCTTTATATACCATGTGGGCTTTTCACGGGAATTTATGGGCTAAAGGGGATACTTTTTAGGGTACCTCCTATCTTAAAGCCCATTTGCTAGGAAACCGTTGCCCCGAGTGAGGAAGCGAGTTATGTGGGGGTTTTGAAGATGTTCACAGAAAAATGCGTTTTTCTCGACTTTCAGGTCATGGCATGCATGTCTTTGTTTAATTTTGGCCTTCGTGGCCATCTTCCTCTTTTTATCAAATAGTTTTTATCCAGAGTGGAGAGTGTTCTCTCTGAGACTACTGCTCTAAATGACGGCGTTCCACAGGGAAGTATTCTTAGTGTTACATTATTTGCAGTCGCCATAAATGGTGTGATTAATACTCTCCCAGATGGCATTCACAGCTCCTTATATGTTGATGATTTATGTATTTCTTTTGCTGCTGCTAGGATGTCACTGATTGAGCGCAAGCTCCAACTGGCGATCAATAGGGTGTCAAGTTGGGCCAACATGAACGGTTTTCGATTCTCCACCTCGAAGACCGTAGCTATGCATTTCTGTCGTAACCGTGGTGTCCATCCAGACCCTGATTTATACCTAGCCAATAGACGCCTCTCATGCGTGGAGGCGTCTTGATATCTTGGCCTTTTATTTGACAACCGTCTCACCTGGGTTCCCCATTTCCGTTCTCTTAAGGCGTCTTGTCGGCAGGCATTATCCCTTCTTCGGGTTTTAAGTCACACCTCTTGGGGTGCGGACAGGGACACGTTGCTGCTGCTTCACCGTACACTCATACTTCCCAAGCTGGAATACGGCTGTGAGATCTACTCATCCGCAACGGTTGCACGACTACGCACGCTTGACCCCGTGCTATTTGTGCTGAGGCTGTTGATTGTTTTTCTGATTTTTTACATTCCGCAGCGCTTCAGACAATCCCTAGGACGTTCCTTGGTGGAACGCAGCATGCACAAACGCTGTGAAAGAGAAACGGGCAGCTTTCTCTCGTCTCCGGCGACATCGTGGGGACCCGCAGTGTCTGGACGCTTTTCGACGCTGCCGAGCTCGAGTCCGCCGCGTTTTGAAAGAGGCACAAAGAGCCTTTTGGAAAGCTTATGTATGTTCTGCTCTGCTCCTTCCCCACCAGTTTTGTTGTCTCCTGGGCGAACGGTGGCAGACCCTCGATGGCAGACCCTAAGACTGTCGCCGACCTCTTCGCGGAGCACTTTGCCCGTGTCTCCTGGAAGGATCCTGCAGCCCCAGGCGTACATCACCGCCAGAGAATGGAATCTCTCGGCATAAATTTTTCTTCCACTGGAGGAGAGTCCTATAATGTCCCTTTCTCTACCTCTGAGTTGCGGACTGCTTTGTCCCAGTGTCATGACTCTTCTCTTGGTCCAGACGACATTCCTTATGCCTCTTTGCGTCACATGGCTGACCGTGCTTTTAACTTTTTATTAAATCTTTATAATATGATTTGGCATACCGGTGACTTTCCATATTCTTGGGTTGTGGCAGTGGTTCTCCCATCTCCGAACCCTGGGAAAGATAATCTTCACGCTACGAACTACCGTCCTATATCTTTGACATCCTGTATTTGTAAAGTGTTAGAAAAGATGGTAAATGTAAGACTCATGTGGTACTTGGAGGGAAGTACTTGTCATCGGTACAGTATGGCTTCCGAAAGATGAGGTCTACTACTGATGCTCTTTTATCCCTAGAGTCTTCTATTTGTGAGGCCTTCGCTAATCACCACCATCAAGTAACAGTCTTTTTGACCTGGAGAAGGCCTACGACACAGCTTGGTGTCATGGCATTTTACGTTCCTTGTTTAATTTTGGTCTTCGTGGCCACCTTCCTATTTTTATCCAGCAGTTTTATCCAGACGTCTTTTACGGGTTCGAGTGGGAGTGTTCTCTCGATGCTACTGCTCTAAATGACGTGTCCCACAGGAAGTATTCTTAGTGTTACACTATTTGCAGTCGCCATAAATGGTGTTATAGATACTCTACCAGATGGCGTTCACAGCTCTTATATGTGGACGACTTGTGCATCTCTTTTTTGCTGCTAGGATGTCACTGATTGAGCAAGCTCCAACTGGCAATCAATCGGGTGTCCAGTTGGGCCAACATAAATGGTTTTCGATTCTCCACCTCAAAGACCGTGTCTATGCATTTTGTCGTAATCGTGGTGTCCATCCAGATCCCGATTTATATTTAGCCAATAGACGCATCTCATGTGGAGGCGACTCGATATCTTGGCCTTTGTTTGACAACCGTCTTACTTGGGTTCCCCATTTCCGTTCTCTTAAAGCGTCTTGCAGGACGGCACTATCCCTTCTTCGGGTTTTAAGTCACACCTCTTGGGGTGCGGACAGGGACACGTTGCTGCTTCACCGTACACTTATACTTCCAAAGCTGGAATACGGCTGTGAGATCTACTCATCCGCAACGGATGCACGACTACGCTTGACCCCGTGCATCATGCTGGGGTCCGCTTGGCTACAGGTGCATTTCGGACATCTCCAATACCTAGCCTTCTAGTGGATGCTGGTTTCTGGCCGCTCGACCTCCGGCGCCAGTCTTCGATGCTCCGGTGTTGGTTTCGCACCCACCGTCTTCCTGATTCTGTCCCTTGTCTGTCAATATTGCGGGACTCGCGTTCGCAGGCATGTCACTCGACCGAGTCTACCTAAACCTTTTGGCCTTCGAGTGGCAAATCTCATGGCGGTTATCTATCGACCCCACTCCTGTGTACTCTTTCCGGCTCCCATGAGTTGGTTATTGGCAGCTTCCTGTTATCTCATTATGCCCTCCTGCCATGGATGGCAAGAAGGATTTTCTGCCAGCTCTGTCCCACACGGTTTTAG
>NC_059264.1:13726309-13742622 GCF_017591435.1 Portunus trituberculatus
AGGGCTACCTATGCTAGCAAGGTCGCCAGTGAGGGGCCAGACTAAATGGTTCCTACGTAGGCTGCCAGTGGACAGCGGATCCACCCGCTGGAGGGATCGCCCAGTAGGGGCCGTCCTGTGCTGGATGGTTGGGTGTCCAGGCTGAGATGTTTTGGGAGGGGGATCTCAGCTCGGTCGTGGACAAACATTCGTAGCATGTGGGGCCCGTCCACGGCAGCCAGCGCTCCCTCCCATTGTAGTTCCAGTAGGTGGTTTCCCTATGCCCCTGGAGCCAATTTTTTGTGTAACTTTATACATATGGTTAAACACAAAAAGCTGTCAGGTTCTCGTGAGGTGGCTGATCTGGCCCGCGAGACGTCATCTTCAGGTCTAAGTGGGAAGGAGGATTCCCCTCCACAAGAGCCTCCCGCAGGAGTCTCCTGTTCTGAGTATTCTTCTTAGGGACGTATTTCTGCTGCATATGACTCCCTTGTGATGGTAAATGTTAACCCATCATTTTCTTATCACGCCTTGCATTCACTTCTTAAGGTGTATGGCACGGTTCTACGCATTCGACTTGTTTATGATAAGGATTTTGCATCTAATCGCTGCTATGTGAATTTTCTATCATGTGACGAAGCCCGTCTGGCTTATGAACATTTAGTATCTCTTCCCCTTGCTGGCTCTGGCTTTAAGACAGAACTTCTCCACTCTCACAGTATTTCGGACAGCGACACGGACTACATCCCAAATCTTTTTGACAACCATTCTGAGAGTTCAGTTCCTGAAGTCCGCCAGATCCCGTTTCCACGTTGGTTTGTGGTCCACTACAAGAATGGGCGCGGGAATTTCATACATACCTCCCTGTACCTGTCAAAAGAGATCGGCACGATTTCTGAGGGAAACCTCAAGAAATACGGTAAGGGGGTGCTAGTGCGAGCGAAAGATATCACGCAGGCAAGGATGTTGCAACATCTACCATGTCCTTCTGACATCATGTTTGAGACTATAAAGGCACATCCCACCTTTAATTACAGCAAAGGTTGTGTGTACAGTCAGGATCTTTATGAATTCCCTGATGAGGAAATACTAGCAATGTGTCCTAGCTCAGTCCAAAAAGTGACAAAGATGAGGAACTCCTCCAACATGGTCCTCCTTTCCTTTTTTTGGTTTCACCCTTCCTGACCGTGTTAATATCGGACCTATTAATCTTAGGGTGAGGCGTTTTGTTTCTCGCCCTCTTCAGTGTTTCTCATGTTATTCGTACAGTGGTAATTCCTCTGCACTAGACTCACATTCTGAGGAGCATTGCAATGCTGCTGCTTATTGTGTTCATTGCCGTGATGCTCACCAAGTACGTTCCAGGCAGTGTCCCAGGTATCGCTTGGAACAGGATATTTAACAGCTCGCTAACAGTCAGTTCATGAGTTTAGGTAGCGCCCGCCGTGAACTCCTGTACCGCCAGAAGGACGGTACTGGTGCGACATCTTATGCTTCATTGGCCGCTCGCTCTTCAGCCGAGTCTGCCGGTCTGAAGACAACTTCTCGTGCTACCTCTCGCTCTGTTGAGGCGTGTGGTCCTTTTCATATGGCTAACAGGTTTGCCGTTTTGTCAAATGACTCGGTTGAGTCATCTCTTAGAAGTGACGAAAACAATTTGCACCAAAGTAACCCATAGTAGATATCCATTTTCCACCTTTATCTCCTAAGCCTTTCAAGTGACTGACCAAACGGCACCGTGGCTCTGCGGAGTCGTTAGATTTAGCTCAGCCTAAACAATCTAAGGTTTCTCCCGGTGTACATGATCGTGAGTCTTCCAGGGACCGTTCTGCAATGGTAGCGCCAGTTGTTTCTGTCCAGCCTTCTGTGACGCCCTCTGTCTCAGATCGGGCTTCTTGTGATGAGGACGGTCTTAGTATGGAGACGTCCGATGATATTGTCACAGCCGTCCCTCGTGGACCCGCTGTATCAAGAAGTGCAGTCTAGCCCGACCCTCGTCTTCCGATGACCGGTAGGAATGATGATGGTTCGCATCACTCACCGGTAGGCCGAAAGGCTGCGGTCCAACGACTCGGTACATCTCAACTCCCGGTGTCTTCTCGTCGGTTGATTATTTCTAGTCAGGTGAGTCACGGAGAGCCCCTTCAAAAGGCTCGCCCGTCCACTGCACCTAAATAGTCGTCTTCAAGCTTCTACAGTGGAACTTTAGAGGCCTTCGCGCCTCGTGGGGGGGAACTCCGAGCTTTCTCCAGCCTGTGTAGCTCTACAAGAGGCTATGGTAGGTGATAGTACTTATTCTAGTCCTCCTGGCTATCGTGCCTTTTTTAGCACTCCTTTCCTTGACCAGGGCCACCACGGTGGCACAGCTATTCTTGTCCGTCAGGATATACCTGTTATCCCGTTACAACTTAACTCTCCCCTACAGGTGGTTGCTGTTAAAGTCTTTATGGGACGACTGTACACCATTTGCAGTTTATATATACCTCCTCGGCTTCCTGTCTCCAGGGGTGAGCTTGACGGCCTGGTACGTCAGCTGACTCCGCCTTTTCTTTTGTTGGGAGATTTTAACGGCGGTCACCCATTGTGGGATACTAGTGGGTACTAGTAATCCTCGTGGGGTTTTAATCGTTTTTTTTTTTTATTGAGGATGAGGTTTTAAATTCTGAGGATGTTACCCATTTACACAGTCCTACTGGGTGTCCAGGCTGGGATGCTTTGGGAGGGAGGTCTCAGCTCTGTCGTGAATAAACTTTCGTATCATGTGGGACCTTTTTTTTAAAAAGACTGGTCCGCATGGGGACGAGGTACCCCGTCCATGGCAGCCAGCGCACCCTCCCATTGTAGTCCCAATAGGTGGTTTCCCTTGCCCCTAGAGCCAATTTTTGTGTAACTTTATACATATGGTTAAACACAAAAAACAGTCAGGATATCGTGAGGTGACTGACCTGGCCCTCGAGACGTCATCTTCAGGTCTTAGTGGGAAGGAGGATTCCCCTCCACAAGAGCCTCCCGCAGCAGTCTCCTGTTCTGGGAGTTTTTCCGAGGGACGTATTTCTGCTGCATATGATTCCCTTGTGATGGTATATGTTAATCCATCATTGTCCTACCACGCCTTGCACTCACTTCTCAAAGTGTATGGCACGGTTTTACGTATTCGACTGGTTTATGAAAAGAACTTTCCATCTAACCGTTGCTATGTAACTTTTCTGTCATGTGGTGAGGCCCGTCTGGCTTATGAAAATGTAGCATCTCTGCCCTTTGCCGGCCATGGCTTTAAAACTGAATTTCTCTAGTCACGTAATATTTCAAAGAGTGACATGGATTACATCCCAAATATTTTTGAAAACTACTTAGATAATTCAGTTCCAGCAGTCCGCCTGATCCCGCCTCTACATTGGTTTGTGGTGTAGTATAGAAATGGGCGTGGGAATTTCATCTATGCCTCCCGGTACCTGTCCAAAGAAATCGGCACGATTCCTGAGGGGAATCTGAAAAAAAAGTATGGGAAGGGGGTGCTTGTGCGAGCAAAAATATCTTACGCAAGCTAGGATGTTGCAACATCTCCCATGCCCTTTTGACAGCATGTTTGAGACTGTTAAGGCTCATCCCACCTTTAACTATAGCAAAGGTTGTGTTTATAGCCAAGATCTCTATGAATTCCCAGAAGAGTAAATACTAGTATTGTGCCCTAGCTCAGTACAAAAGGTGACTAAGATGAGGAACTCCTCCAACATGGTCCTTCTCACCTTTTTTGGGTCCACCCTTCCTGACCGTGTTAATATCGGTCCTATCAACCTTAGGGTGAGGCGCTTTGGTAATTGCTCTGCACTCGACTCGCATTCAGAGGAGCATTGCAATGGTGCAGATTATTGTTTTCATTGCCGTGATGCTCACCAGGTACGTTTCAGGCAATGCCCCAGGTATCTCCTGGAGCAGGACATTCTACAGCTTGCCAATAGTCAGTTTATCAGCCTCGGTAGCGCCCGCCGTGAACTCCTGTACCGCCAGAAGGATGGTACTAGTGCGACATCCTATGCTTCATTGGCCGCTCGCTCTTCGGCTGAGTCTGCCGGTCCGAAGACAACTCCTCCTGCTACCTCTCGTTGTGTTGGGGCGGGTGGTACTGTTTATCTGGCTAACAAGTTTGCCATTTTGGCTGATGACTCGGTTGTGTCATCTCTTAGAAGTGACGAGAAAAATATGGACTTGAACAAAGTCACCCATGTAGTAGATGTCCATTTGCCACCTGTATCTCCTAAGCCTTTCAATGGTGTAACTAAGCGGCACCGCGACTCTGCGGAGTCGTTAGATTTAGCTCAGCATAAGCAGTCTAAGTTTTCTCCCGGTGCTTATAATCGTGAGTCCTCCAGGGACCGCTCTGCTAGGGTAGCTCCAGTAGTTTCTGTCCAGCCTTCTGTGACGCCCTCCGTCTCAGATCGGGCTTCTTATGATGAGGACGGTCTGAGCATGGAGACGTCCGATGATATTGTCATAGCCGTCCCTCGTGGACTAACTGTATCGGAAAGTGCAGTCCTGCCTGATCCTCGTCCTCCGAGGACCAGTAAAAGTGATGATAGTTCACATCATCCACCGATAAGCCTAAAGGCTGAGGTCCAACGACCCGGCACACCTCAATTCCCGGTGTCTTCTCGTCGTTTGATTATTTCTAGTCAGGTCAGTCACGGGCAGCCTCAAAAGTCTCGCTCGTCCACTGCACCCAAATAGTCGTCTTCAAGGTTCTACAATGGAACTGTAGAGGCCTTCGCGCCTCGTGGGGGGAACTCCGAGCTTTGCTGTCGGAGTTCTCTCCAGCCTGTGTAGCTCTACAAGAGACTATGATAGGTGAGAGTACCTATTCTAGTCCTCCTGGCTATCGTGCTTTTTTTAACACTCCTTTCCCTGACCAGGGCCACCACGGTGGCACAGCTATTCTAGTCCGTCAGGATATACCTGTTATCCCGGTACAACTTAACTCTCCCCTTCAGGTGGTTGCTGTTAAGGTCTTTATGGGACGACTGTACTCCATCTGCAGTTTATATCTCCCTCCTCGGCTTCCTGTTTCCAGGGGTGAGCTTGACGGTCTGGTGCGTCAGGTGACTCCGCCTTTTCTTTTGTTGGGAGATTTTAACGGCCGTCACCCATTGTGGGATGAAGGTGCTAGTAATCCTCGTGGGGTTTTAATCAGTTCTTTTATTGAGGATGAGGGATTGGAGATTTTAAATTCTGGGGATGTTACACATTTCCACACTCCTACTGGGACTTTTACAGCTATCGATCTGTCTCTTTGTACATCTAATTCTTTCCTTGATTTTAATTGGCGAGTCCTACCGGATTTACACGGTAGTGACCACTTTCCGATTTTATTGGAATCTGTGAAATCTGAGCCACAGTTCCGGCCCCCACGCTGGGTTTTAGACAAGGCAGATTGGCGTCGATTCTCAGACCTTAGCTCTTTTATCCGTCCACTGGCTGATTTTTCTACTTGTGCTGAGGCTGTTGATTATTTTACCGATTTTTAAATTTTATCTAGCGCTTCAGACAATCCATAGGACGTCAGGTCGCTTTACTAAGCGTCCCGTTCCTTGGTGGAACGCAGCATGGACTGCAGCGGTGAAAGAGAAAAGGGCAGCTTTCTCTCGTCTCCGCCGACATCGTGGGGACCCGCGGTGCCTGGCAGCTTTTCGGCGCTGCCGAGCTCGGGCCCGCCGCGTTTTGAAAGAATAAGCACAATTTTCGATCGAGATATTTTTTTTTTTTGACACATTTCAGTTCCTTAGACATATATTGTGTTTTGCCTGTATTTCTGAGTTTTGGTTCATAAAACGCTGGAATACATCAAAATAACCCCTTTTTGACATATTTTATTTCCTTAGACAAATAGTGTGTTTTCCTTGCAATTCTGAGTTTTGTTACATAAAACTCTGGAATACTCCCAAAATAAACCGTTTTTGACATATTTCACTTCCTTAGACAAATAGTGTGTTTTCCCTGCAATTCTGAGTTTTGTTACATAAAACGCTGGAATACTCCAAAATAAACCGTTTTTGACATATTTCATTTTTTTAGACAAATAGTGTGTTTTGCCTGCAATTCTGAGTTTTGTTGCATAAAACGCTGGAATACACCAAAATAACCCATTTTTTACATCTTTCAGTTCATTAGACAAATAGTGTGTTTCCTTAGCATTTCTGTGTTTTGTGTTTTTTGCCTGCATTTCTAAGTTTGGTGCATAAAATGCTAAAATACACTAAGATAACTCATTATTGACATATTTCACTTCCTTAGACATATATTGTGTTTTGCCTGCATTTCTGAGTTTTGGTTCATAAAACGCTGGAATACATGAAAATAACCTTTTCTTGATATATTTCACTTCCTTAGACAAATAGTGTGTTTTTCCTGCAATTCTGAGTTTTTTTTATATAAAACGCTGGAATACATCAGAATAACCTTTTTTCATATATTTCACTTTCTTAGACAAATAGTGTGTTTTGCCTGCAATTCTGAGGTTTGTTGCATAAAACATTGGAAAACACAAACATAACCCATTTTTTACATATTTCAGTTCCTTAGACAAATAGTGTGTTTACATACAATTTATGTGTTTTTGGTGGAAAATAGTTAAACACTGATAAAATTACACGTTTTTCTTAATTTTCCTTTGAATTCTCTCTACTAGCGTGTTTTCATCAATTTTTATCGTTTTGAAGGAAAATAATTTAAAATGACGAATAAGCACAATTTTCGATCGAGATATTTTTTTTTTTTCATAAAATACCTTAAAAACAGATGCATAAGACTATTTAACAAATATAGTGTTTTGCCTGCATTTTTCAGTTTGGTGAATAAAACGCTAGATTACACTAAAATAACCCATTTATGACATATTTCAGTTCCTTAGACATATATTGTGTTTTGTCTGCATTTCTGAGTTTTGTTTAATAAAACGCTGGAATACATCAAATTATCCCCTTTTTGACATATTTTACTTCGTTAGACAAATAGTGTTTTTTCCCTGCAATTCTGAGTTTTGTTACATAAAACGCTGGAATACTCCAAAATAACTCGTTTTTGACGTATTTCACTTCCTTAGACAAATAGTGTGTTTTGCCTGTAATTCTGAGTTTTGTTGCATAAAACGCTGGAATACACCAAAATAACCCATTTTTTACATATTTCAGTTCCTTAGACAAATAGTGTATTTCCATAGCATTTTTGTGTTTTAGTGGAAAATAGCTAAAAACTGATAAAATTACACATTTTTCTTAATTTTCCTTTGGATTTTCTATACTAGCTTGTTTTAATCAATTTTATCATTTTGAAGCAAAAAAATGTAAAATGACGAATATGCATAATTTTCAATCGATATAGTTTTTTTTTTCATAAAACACCTTAAAAACACATAAATAAGACGTTATAAGAAATAAAGTGTTTTGCCTGCATTTTTCAGTTTGGTGAATAAAACGCTAGATTACAATAATATAACCCATTTTTGACATATTTCAGTTCCTTAGACATAGAGTGTGTTTTCCCTGCAATTCAGAGCTTTGTTACATAAAACGCTGGAATACACCAAAATGATCCCTTTTTGACATATTTCACTTCCTTAGACAAATAGTATGTTTTCCCTGGAATTCAGAGTTTTGTTGCATAAAACGCTGGAATACACATAAATAACCCATTTTTTTTTTTATATATTTCAGTTCCTTAGACAAATAGTGTGTTTCCGTAGCATTTCTGTGTTTTGGTGGATAACATCTAAAAACTGATAAAATTACACGTTTTTCTTAAATTCACTTTGAATTCTCTATACTAGCTTGTTTTCATCATTTTTACTGTTTTGAAGCAAAATAATGTAAAATGACAAATATGCACAATTTTCAATCGAGATAGTTTTTTTTTTTTATAAAACATCTTAAAAACACATAAATAAGACGTTTTAACAAATATAGTGCATTTTTAAGTTTAGTGAATAAAACGCTAGATTAAACTAAAATAACCCATTTTTGACATGTCAGTTCCTTAGACATATATTGTGTTTTGCCTGCATTTCTGAGTTTTGGTTCATAAAACGCTGGAAGACATCAAAATAACCCCTTTTTTGACATATTTTACTTCCTTAGACAAATAGTGTGTTTTCCCTGCATTTCTGAGTTTTGTTACATAAAACAGTGGAATACTCTAAAATAAACCGTTTTTGACATATTTCACTTCCTTAGATAAATAGTGTATTTTCCCTGCAATTCTGAGTTTTGTTACATAAAACGCTGGAATACACCAGAATAACCCTTTTTGATATATTTCACTTTCTTAGACAAATAGTGTGTTTTGCCTGCAATTCTGAGTTTTGTTGCATAAAACGCTGGAAAACACCAAATTAACCTATTTTTTACATATTTCAGTTCCTTAGACAAATATTGTGTTTCCATAGCATTTCTGTGTTTTTGGTGGAAAATAGCTAAAATCTGATCAAATTACACGTTTTTCTTAAATTTCCTTTGGATTCTCTCTACTAGCTTGTTTTCATCAATTTTATCGTTTTGAAGCAAAATAATGTAAAATGACGAATAAGCACAATTTTCAATCGAGATAATTTTTTTTTCATAAAACACCTTAAAAACACATAAATAAGACGTTTTAACAAATATAGTGTTTTGCCTGCATTTTTCAGTTTGGTGAATAAAACGCTAGATTACACTAAAATAACCCATTTTTGACATATTTCAGTTCCTTAGACATATATTGTGTTTTGCCTGCATTTCTGAGTTTTGGTTCATAAAACGCTGGAATACATCAAAATAACCCCTTTTTGACATATTTTATTTCCTTAGACAAATAGTGTGTTTTCCTTGCAATTCTGAGTTTTGTTACATAAAACGCTGGAATACTCCAAAATAAACCGTTTTTGACATATTTCACTTCTTAAGACAAATAGTGTGTTTTGCTTGCAATTCTGAGTTTTGTTGCATAATACGCTGGAATACACCAAAATAACCCATTTTTTACATCTTTCAGTTAATTAGACAAATAGTGTGTTTCCGTAGCATTTCTGTGTTTTGTGTTTTTTGCCTGCATTTCTAAGTTTGGTGCATAAAATGCTAGAATACACTAAAATAACCCATTATTGACATATTTCACTTCCTTAGACATATATTGTGTTTTGCCTGCATTTCTGAGTTTTGGTTTAAAAAACGCTGGAATACATCAAAATAACCTTTTCTTGATATATTTCACTTCCTTAGACAAATAGTGTGTTTTCTTTGCAATTCTGAGTTTTGTTACATAAAACACTGGAATACACCAGAAAAAAACCTTTTTGATATATTTCACTTTCTTAGACAAATAGTATGTTTTGCCTGCAATTCTGAGTTTTGTTGCATAAAACGCTGGAAAACACCAAAATAACCCATTTTTTACATATTTCATTTCCTTAGACAAATAGTGTGTTATCATAGCATTTCCGTGTTTTTGGTGGAAAATAGCTAAAAACTGATAAAATTACACGTTTTTCTTAATTTTCCTTTGGATTCTCTATACTAGATTGTTTTCATCATTTTTATCGTTTTGAAGCAAAATAATGTAAAATGACGAATAAGCACAATTTTCAATCGAGATAGTTTTTTTTTTCATAAAACACCTTAAAAACACATAAATAAGACGTTTTAACAAATATAGTGTTTTGCCTGCAATTTTCAGTTTGGTGAATAAAACGCTAGATTACACTAAAATAACCCATTTTTGACATATTTCAGTTCCTTAGACATATATTGTGTTTTGCCTGTACTTCTGAGTTTTGTTACATAAAACGCTGGAATACACCAAAATAACCCCTTTTTGACATATTTCACTTCCTTAGACAAATAGTGTGTTTTCCCTGGAATTCAGAGTTTTGTTGCATTAAACGCTGGAATACACCTAAATAACCCATTTTTATATATTTCATTCCTTAGACAAATAGTGTGTTTCCGTAGCATTTCTGTGTTTTGGTGGAAAACATCTAAAAACTGATAAAATTACACGTTTTTCTTAATTTTACTTTGAATTCTCTATACTAGCTTGTTTTCATCATTTTTATCGTTTTGAAGCAAAATAATGTAAATTGACGAATAAGCACAATTTTCAATCGAGATAGTTTTTTTCATAAAACACCTTAAAAACACATAAATAAGACGTTTTAACAAATATTGTGTTTTGCCTGCAATTTTCAGTTTGGTGAATAAAACGCTAGATTACACTAATATAACCCATTTTTGACATATTTCAGTTCCTTAGACATATATTGTGTTTTGCCTGCATTTCTGAGTTTTGGTTCATAAAACGCTGGAATACATCAAAATAACCCCTTTTTTGACATATTTTACTTCCTTAGACAAATAGTGTGTTTTCCTTGCAATTCTGAGTTTTGTTACATAAAACGCTGGAATACATCAAAATAACCCCTTTTTGACATATTTCACTTCCTTAAACAAATAGTGTGTTTTGCCTGCAATTCTGAGTTTTGTTGCATAAAACGCTGGAATACACCAAAATAACCCATTTTTTACATATTTCAGTTCCTTAGACAAATAGTGTGTTTCCGAAGCATTTCTGTGTTTTGGTAGAAAAAATCTAAAAACTGATAAAATTACACGTTTTTCTAAATTTTACTAGCTTGTTTTCATCAATTTTATCGTTTTGAAGCAAAATAATGTAAAATGACGAATAAGCACAATTTTCAATCAAGATAGTTTTTTTTTCATAAAACACCTTAAAAACACATAAATAAGACGTTTTAACAAATATAGTGTTTTGCCTGCATTTTTAAGTTTGGTGAATAAAACGCTAGATTACACAAAATAACCCATTTTTGACATATTTCAGTTCCTTAGACATATATTGTGTTTTGCCTGCATTTCTGAGTTTTGGTTCATAAAACGCTGGAATATATCAAAATAACCCCTTTTTGACATATTTTACTTCCTTAGACAAATAGTGTGTTTTCCCTGCAATTCTGAGTTTTGTTACATAAAACGCTGGAATACTAAAATAAACCGTTTTTTTGACATATTTCACTTCCTTAGACAAATAGTGTGTTTTGCCTGCAATTCTGAGTTTTGTTGCATAAAACGCTGGAATACACCAAAATAACCCATTTTTACATATTTCAGTTCCTTAGACAAATAGTGTGTTTTTAGCACGTTTTTCTTAATTGTGATTTGTGTTTTGCTTGCATTTCTAAGTTTGGTGCATAAAATGCTAGAATACACTAAAATAAGCCATTATTGACATATTTCACTTCCTTAGACATATATTGTGTTTTGCCTGCATTTCTGAGTTTTGGTTCATAAAACGCTGGAATACATTAATATAACCTTTTCTTGATATATTTCACTTCCTTAGACAAATAGTGTGTTTTCCCTGCAATTCTGAGTTTTGTTACATAAAACGCTGGATTACACCAGAATAAACCTTTTTGATATATTTCACTTTCTTAGACAAATAGTGTGTTTTGCCTGCAATTCTGAGTTTTGTTGCATAAAACGCTTGAAAACACCAAAGTAACCCATTTTTTACATATTTCAATTCCTTAGACAAATAGTGTTTCCATAGCATTTCTGTGTTTTTGGTGGAAAATAGCTAAAAACTGATAAAATTACACGTTTTTCTTAATTTTCCTTTGGATTCTCTCTACTAGCTTATTTTCATCAATTTTTATCGTTTTGAAGCAAAATAATGTAAAATGACGAATAAGCACAATTTTCAATCGAGATAGTTTTTTTTCATAAAACACCTTAAAACACATAAATAAGACGTTTTAACAAATATAGTGTTTTGCCTGCATTTTTCAGTTTGGTGCATAAAACGCTAGAATACACTAAAATAACCCATTTTGACATATTTCAGTTCCTTAGACATATATTGTGTTTTGCCTGCATTTCTGAGTTTTGGTTCATAAAACGCTGGAATACATCAAAATAACCCCTTTTTGACATATTTCATTTCCTTAGACAAATAGTGTGTTTTCCTGCAATTCTGAGTTTTGTTACATAAAACGCTGGAATACACTAAAATAACCATTTTGACATATTTCACTTCCTAAGACAAATAGTGTGTTTTGCTTGCAATTCTGAGTTTTGTTGCATAATACGCTGGAATACACCAAAATAACCCATTTTTTACATATTTCAGTTCATTAGACAAATAGTGTGTTTCCGTAGCATTTCTGTGTTTTTTGTGTTTTCCTGCATTTCTAAGTTTGGTGCATAAAATGCTAGAATACACTAAAATAACCCATTATTGACATATTTCACTTCCTTAGACATATATTGTGTTTTGCCTGCATTTCTGAGTTTTGGTTTAAAAACGCTAGAATACATCAAAATAACCTTTTTTGACATATTTCACTTCCTTAGACAAATATTGTGTTTTCCTGCAATTCTGAGTTTTGTTACATAAAACGCTGGAATACACCAAAATAACCTCTTTTTGACATATTTCACTTTCTTAGACAAATAGTGTGTTTTGCCTGCAATTCTGAGTTTTGTTGCATAAAACGCTGGAATACACCAAAATAACCCATTTTTACATATTTCAGTTCCCTAGACAAATAGTGTGTTTTCTAGCATTTCTGTGTTTTGGTGGAAAATAGCTAAAACTGATAAAATTACACGTTTTCTTAATTTTACTTTGGATTCTCTATACTAGCTTGTTTTCATCAATTTTATCGTTTTGAAGCAAAATAATGTAAAATGACGAATAAGCACAATTTTCAATCGAGATAGTTTTTTTTTTTTTCATAAAACACCTTAAAACACATAAATAAGACGTTTTAACAAATATAGTGTTTTGCCTGCAATTTTGAGTTTGGTTCATAAAACGCTAGAATACACTAAAATAACCCATTTTTGACATATTTCAGTTCCTTAGACATATATTGTGTTTTGCCTGCAATTCTGAGTTTTGTTACATAAAACGCTGGAATACACCAAAATAACCCCTTTTTGACATATTTCACTTCCTTAGACAAATAGTGTGTTTTCCTGCAATTCTGAGTTTTGTTGCATAAAACGCTGGAATACACCAAAATAACCCATTTTTACATATTTCAGTTCCTTAGACAAATAGTGTGTTTCCGTAGCATTTCTGTGTTTTGGTGGAAAACAGCTAAAAACTGATAAAATTACACGTTTTTCTAATTATACTTTGGATTGTCTATACTAGCTTGTTTTCATCAATTTTATCGTTTTGAAGCAAAATAATGTAAAATGACGAATAAGCACAATTTTCAATCGAGATAGTTTTTTTTCATAAAACACCTTAAAAACACATAAATAAGACGTTTTAACAAATATAGTGTTTTGCCTGCATTTTCAGTTTGGTGCATAAAACGCTAGAATACACTAAAATAACCCATTTTGACATATTTCAGTTCCTTAGACATATATTGTGTTTTGCCTGCATTTCTGAGTTTTGGTTCATAAAACGCTAGAATACATCAAAATAACCCCTTTTTGACATATTTTACTTCCTTAGACAAATAGTGTGTTTTCCCTGCAATTCTGAGTTTTGTTACATAAAACGCTAGAATACATCAAAATAACCCCTTTTGACATATTTCACTTCCTTAGACAAATAGTGTGTTTTGCCTGCAATTCTGAGTTTTGTTGCATAAAACGCTGGAATACACCAAAATAACCATTTTTTACATATTTCAGTTCCTTAGACAAATAGTGTGTTTTCGTAGCATTTCTGTGTTTTGGTGGAAAAATCTAAAACTGATAAAATTACACGTTTTCTAAATTTTACTAGCTTGTTTTCATCAATTTTATCGTTTTGAAGCAAAATAATGTAAAATGACGAATAAGCACAATTTTCAATCGAGATAGTTTTTTTTCATAAAACACCTTAAAAACACATAAATAAGACGTTTTAACAAATATAGTGTTTTGCCTGCATTTTTAAGTTTGGTGAATAAAACGCTAGATTACACAAAATAACCCATTTTTGACATATTTCAGTTCCTTAGACATATATTGTGTTTTGCCTGCATTTCTGAGTTTTGGTTCATAAAACGCTGGAATATATCAAAATAACCCCTTTTTGACATATTTTACTTCCTTAGACAAATAGTGTGTTTTCCCTGCAATTCTGAGTTTTGTTACATAAAACGCTGGAATACTCCAAAATAAACCGTTTTTGACATATTTCACTTCAATAGACAAATAGTGTGTTTTGCCTGCAATTCTGAGTTTTGTTGCATAAAACGCTGGAATACACCAAAATAACCCATTTTTTACATCTTTCAGTTCATTAGACAAATAGAGTGTTTCCGTAGCATCTGTGATTTGTGTTTTTTGCCTGCATTTCTAAGTTTGGTGCATAAAATGCTAGAATACACTAAAATAAGCCATTATTGACATATTTCACTTCCTTAGACATATATTGTGTTTTGCCTGCATTTCTGAGTTTTGGTTCATAAAACGCTGGAATACATAAAATAACCTTTTTTTGACATATTTCACTTCCTTAGACAAATAGTGTGTTTTCCCTGCAATTCTGAGTTTTGTTACATAAAACGCTGGAATACACCAAAATAACCTCTTTTTGACATATTTCACTTTCTTAGACAAATAGTGTGTTTTGCCTGCAATTCTGAGTTTTGTTGCATAAAACGCTGGAATACACCAAAATAACCCATTTTTACATATTTCAGTTCCTTAGACAAATAGTGTGTTTCCGTAGCATTTCTGTGTTTTGGTGGAAAACAGCTAAAACTGATAAAATTACACGTTTTTCTTAATTTTACTTTGGATTCTCTCTACTAGCTTGTTTTCATCAATTTTATCGTTTTGAAGCAAAATAATGTAAAATGACGAATAAGCACAATTTTCAATCGAGATAGTTTTTTTCATAAAACACCTTAAAACACATAAATAAGACGTTTTAACAAATATAGTGTTTTGCCTGCATTTTTCAGTTTGGTGCATAAAACGCTAGAATACACTAAAATAACCCATTTTTGACATATTTCAGTTCCTTAGACATATATTGTGTTTTGCCTGCATTTCTGAGTTTTGGTTCATAAAACGCTAGAATACATCAAAATAACCCCTTTTTTACATATTTCATTTCCTTAGACAAATAGTGTGTTTTCCCTGCAATTCTGAGTTTTCGTAAATAAAACGCTGGAATACACTAAAATAACCTTTTTGACATATTTCCCTTCCTTAGACAAATGCTGTGTTTTGCCTGCAATTCTGAGTTTTGTTGCATAAAACTCTGGAATACACCAAAATAACCCGATTTTTACATATTTCCATAAAATGCTAGAATACACTAAAATAACCCATTTTGACATATTTCACTTCCTTAGACATATATAAAACGCTAGAATACATCAAAATAACCTTTTTTTGACATATTTCACTTCCTTAGACAAATAGTGTGTTTTTGCAATTCTGAGTTTTGTTACATAAAACGCTGAATACACCAAAATAACCCTTTTGACATATTTCACTTTTTTAGACAAATAGTGTGTTTTGCCTGCAATTCTGAGTTTTGTTGCATAAAACGCTGGAATACACCAAAATAACCCATTTTTACATATTTCATTTCCTTAGACAAATAGTGTGTTATCATAGCATTTCTGTGTTTTTGGTGGAAAACAGCTAAAAACTGATAAAATTACACGTTTTTCTTAATTTTACTTTGGATTCTCTATACTAGCTTGTTTTCATCAATTTTATCGTTTTGAAGCAAAATAATGTAAAATGACGAATAAGCACAATTTTCAATCGAGATAGTTTTTTTTTCATAAAACACCTTAAAACACATAAATAAGACGTTTTAACAAATATAGTGTTTTGCCTGCATTTTTCAGTTTGGTGCATAAAACGCTAGAATACACTAAAATAACCCATTTTTGACATATTTCAGTTCCTTAGACATATATTGTGTTTTGCCTGCATTTCTGAGTTTTGGTTCATAAAACGCTAGAATACATCAAAATAACCCTTTTTGACATATTTCACTTCCTTAGACAAATAGTGTGTTTTCCTGCAATTCTGAGTTTTGTTACATAAAACGCTGGAATACACCAAAATAACCCCTTTTGACATATTTCACTTCCTTAGACAAATAGTGTGTTTTGCCTGCAATTCTGAGTTTTGTTGCATAAAACGCTGAATACACCAAAATAACCCATTTTTTACATATTTCAGTTTCTTAGACAAATAGTGTGTTTCCGTAGCATTTCTGTGTTTTGGTGGAAAACAGCTAAAACTGATAAAATTACACTTAATTTTCTAATTTTTACTAGCTTGTTTTCATCAATTTTATCGTTTTGAAGCAAAATA
>NC_059264.1:13749049-13786549 GCF_017591435.1 Portunus trituberculatus
GTTACATAAAACGCTAGAATACACCAAATTAACCCATTTTTGACATATTTCACTTCCTCAGACAAATAGTGTGTTTTGCATTCAATTCTGTGTTTTTTGCATAAATCGCTAGAATACACCAAAATAACCCATTTTTGACATTTTTCAGTTTCTTTGACAAATAGTGTATTTCCGTAGCATTACTGTGTTTTGGTGGAAACAAGCTAAAAACTGATAAAATTACACGTTTTTCTTAATTTTACTTTGGTTTCTCTATATTAGATTTTTTTGATCAATTTTATTGTTTTGAAGCAAAATAATGTAAATTGACGTATAAGCAAAATTTTCAATCAAGATAGTTTTTTATTTCATAAAACACCTTAAAACTCATAAATAAGACGTTTTAACAAATATAGTGTTTTGCCTGCATTTTTTAGTTTGGTGCATAAAACGCTAGAATACACTAAAATAACCCATTTTGGACATATTTCAGTTCCTTAGACAAATAGTGTGTTTTGCCTGCATTTCTGACTTTTGATTCATAAAAACACTGGAATACACCAAAGTAACCCCTTTTCAACATATTTCACTTCCTTAGACAAATATTGTGTTTTGACTACAATTGTGAGTTTTCTTGCATAAAACGCTGGAATACACCAAAATAACCCCTTTTTGGATATATATCACTTCCATAGGCAAATAGTGTGTTTTGCCTGTAATTCAGAGTTTTCTTTCATTAAACGCTGGAATACACTAAAATAACCCATTTTTTTTATATATATATTTCCGTTCCTTGCACAAATAGTGTGTTTTCTTACAATTTCTGTGTTTTGGAGGATAAAAGCTAAAAACTGATAAAAATCACGTTTTTTTTATTTGACTTTAGATTCTATATACCAATTTGTTTTCCTTGCACAAATATTGTGTTTCCTTACCATTTCTGTGTTTTGGTGGAAAAAAAGCTAAAAACTGATATAATTTAACGTTTTATTAATTTTACTTTACCTTCTCTATATTAGCATGTTTTTTACAAATTTTATCGTTTTGAAGAAAAAAATGTAAAATGACGATTAAGCAAAATTTTCAATCGAGATAAACTTAAAAACTTAAAAACACATAAATAAGATGTTTCAACGAATATAGTGTTTTGCCTGCATTTCTGAGTTTGGTTCATAAAACGCTTAAATACACTAAAATAACTCATTTTTTATATTGTGTTTTGCCTACATTTCTGAGTGTTGTTTCTTAAAACGCTATAATACATCAAAATAACCACTTTTTGACATATTTCACTTCCTTAGACAAATAGTGTCTTTTCCCTGCATATCTGAGATTTGTTACATAAAACGCTGGAATACACTAAAGTATTCGATTTTTTACATATTTCACTTCCTTAGACAAATAGTGTGTTTTGCCTGCAATTGTGAGTTTTGTTGCAGAAAACGCTAGAATACACCAAAATAACCCCTTTTTGACATATATCACTTCCATAGGCAAATAGTGTGTTTTGCCTGCAATTCTGAGTTTTGTTGCATAAAACGCTAGAATACACCAAAATAAACCATTTTTGACATATTTCCCTTCCTTGCACAAATAGTGTTTCCTTACCATTTCTGTGTTTTGGTGGTAAAAAGCTAAAAACTGATAAAATTTCACGTTTTCTTAATTTTACTTTACATTCTCTATACTAGCTTGTTTTCATCAATTTTATCGTTTTAAAGCAAAACAATGTAAAATGACAAATAAGCAAAATTTTCAATCGCGATAGCGTTTTTATTCATAAAACAACTTAAAAACACATAAACAAGATGTTTTAACAAATAAATTGTTTTGCCTGCATTTCTGAGTTTGGTGCATAAACCGCTAGAATACACTAAAATAACCCATTTTTGACATAATTTAGTTCCTTAGACACATATTGTGTTTTGCCTGCATTTCTGAGTGTTGGTTCATAAAACGCTGGAATACATCAAAATAACCACTTTTGGACATATTTCACTTAAATAGAGAAATAGTGTCTTTTTCCTGAAAACCTTAGTTTTGTTACAAAAAACGGTGGAATTCACCAAATTAACGCATTTTTAACATATTTCACTTCCTTAGACAAATAGTGTGTTTTGCATGAAATTCTGTGTTTTGTTGCATAAAACGCTGGAATACACCAAAATAACCCATTTTTGACATATTTCAGTTCCGTTGACAAATAGTGTGTTTCCTTACTATTTATGTGTTTTGGTGAAAAAAAGCTAAAAACTGATAAAATTTCACGTTTTTCTTAATTTTTCTTTACATTCTCTATACTTCCTTGTTTTCATCAATTTTATCGTTTTGAAACAAAATAATGTAAAATGCCCAATAAGCTAAATTTTCAATGGATAGTTTTTTTTTCATAAAGCATCTTAAAAACACATCAAAAAGACGTTTTAACAAATATAGTGATTTGCCTGCATTTTTGAGTTTTTTTTTAGTATTTTTGACATATTTCATTTCATTAGACATATAGTGTTTTTTGCCTGCATTCTTGAGTTTTGGTTCATACAACGCTGGAATACACCAAAAGTAACCCATTTTGGCATATTTCACTTCTTTAGACAAATACTGTGTTTTACCCGCAATTATAAGTTTTGTTGCATAAAACGCTGGAATACACCAAAATAATCCCTTTTTGATATATATCACTTCCATAGGCAAATAGTGTGTTTTCCCTGCAATTCAGAGTTTTGTTGCATAAAACGCTAGAATACACCAAAATAACCCATTTTTAACAACCGTTCCCTGCACAAATAGTGTGTTTCCTTACCATTTCTGTGTTTTGGTGGAAAAAAGATAAAATCTGATAAAATTTCACGTTTTTCTTAATTTTACATTAGATTCTCTATACTACCTAGTTTTCATCAATTTTATCGTTTTTAAGAAAAACAATGTAAAATGACGAATAAGAAAAATGTATTAATCGAGATGTTTTTTTTTTTATAAAACAACTTAAAGACGTTTTAACAAATATAGTGTTATTCTTGCATTTCTGAGTTTGGTGCATATAACGGTAGAATGCACAAAAATAACCCATTTTTGACATGTTTAATTTCCTTAGACAAATATTGTGTTTTGCCTGCATTTCTGAGTGTTGGTTCATAAAACGCTGGAATACATCAAAATAACCACTTTTTTGACATATTTCACTTCAATAGACAAATAGTTATTTTCCCAGCAAATCTGAGTTTTGTTACATAAAACTCTGGAATTCACCAAATTAACGCATTTTTTACATATTTCACTTCCTTAGACAAATAGTGTGTTTTGCATGAAATTCTGTGTTTTGTTACATAAAACGCTGGAATACACCAAAATAACCCATTTTCCACATAATTTAGTTCCTTAGACAAATAGTGTGTTTCCGTAGCATTTCTGTGTTTTGGTGGAAAACAGCTAAAAACTGCTAAAATTCCATGTTTTTCTTAATTTTATTTTGGATTCTCTATACTAGTTTCTTTTCATCAATTTTATCATTATGAATCAAAATCATGTAAAATGACGAATAAGCAAAATTTTCAATCCCGGTAGTTTTTTTTTTTTAATAAAACACCTTAAAAACACTTCTTATTATAAAGCATTCTAACAATTAGAGTGATTTGCCTGCAGTTTTTAGTTTGATGCATAAAACGCTGGAATACACTAAAATAACTCATTTTTAACATTTTTCAGTTCCATAGACAAATAGTGCGTTTTGCCTGCATTTCTGAGTTTTGGTTTATAAAACGCTAGAAAACACCAAAAGTAACCCCTTTTTGACATATTTCACTTCTTTAGACAAATAGTGTGTTTTGCCTGCAATTGTGAGTTTTGTTGCATAAAACGCTGGAATACACCAACATAACCCCTTTTTGACATATATCAAATATATAGGCAAATAGTGTGTTTTCCAGGAGTTCAGAGCTTTCTTGCATAAAACGCTAGAATACACCAAAGTAACCCATTTTTAACATATTTCCGTTCCTTGCACAAATAGTGTTTCCTTACTATTTCTGTGTTTTGGTGGAAAAAAGCTAAAAACTGATAAAATTTCACGTTTTTCTTAATTTTACTTTAGATTCTGTATGCTAGCTTTTTTTTCATCAATTTTATCGTTTTAAAGCAAAACAATGTAAAATGACGAATAAGCAAAATTTTCCATCGATAGTTTTTTTTTTCATAAAACACCTTAAAAACACATAAATTAGACGTTTTAATAAATATAGAGTTTTGCCTGCATTTCTGTGTTTTGGTGCACACTACGCAGGAATACACCGAAATAACCCCTTTTTGACATATTTCAGTTCTCTAGACAAATAGTGTGTGGTTTCCCTTCAATTCTGAGTTTTGTTGGCTAAACGCTGCAATACACCAAAATAATCCATTTTTGACATATTTCAGTTCCTTAGACAAATGGTGTGTTTAGTCTGGATTAACGGTTTTGGTGCATAAAACTCTGGAAAACACCAAAATAACCCATTTTTGACACATATCAGATTCTTAGGTAAATAGTGTGTTTTGCCTGCACTTCTGAGTTTTGTTGCATGAAACGCTAGAATACACCCAAAATAACCAATTTTTGACATATTTCAGTTCCTTAGACAAATAGTGTGATTTGTTAGCATTTCTGTGTTTTTGTGGAAAGCTAAGAACTACTAAAAATACCTAGTTTTTGTTAATTTTACTTTGGATTCTCTATACTAGCTTGTTTTGACCAATTTCATCGTTTTGAAGCAAAACAATGTAAAATGACGAATAAGCAAAATTTTCAACCGAGATAGTGTTTTTTTTTCATAAAACAGCTTAAAAACACATAAAAAAACGTTTTAACATATATAGTGTTTTGCCTCCATTTCTGAGTTTGGTGCATAAAACGCTGGAATAAACCCCCAAAAAAACATTTTTAACATATTTCAGTTCCTTAGACAAATAGTCTGTTTTGCCTGCAATTCTGAGTTTTGGTGCAAGAAACACTGGAATACACCAAAATAACATTTTTTTTAAGTATAACAATGTAAAATTATGTATAAGCAAAATTTTCAATCGAGTTAGTTCATAAAACACCTTAAAGACACATAAATAAGACCTGTCAACAAATATAATGTTTTGCCTGCATTTCTGAGTTTGGTGCATAAAACGCTGGAATACACCAAATTAAAAAACCATTTTTGACATATTTCAGTTCCTTAGACAAATAGTGTGTTTTGCCTGCAATTCTAAGTTTTGTTACCTAAAATATTTGAATACACCTAAATAACCCATTTTTGAGATATATCAGTTCCTTAAACAAATAGTGTGTTTTGTTAGCGTTGGTTCTCTTGTGGCGAACCTTGCCGTTCCCCAGCACATGTCCCAGGTAGACCACCGTAGACTTCCCGAAGGTGGACTTGGCCAGGTTGATTGTAAGGCCAGCTTCCTGCAACCGACCCATCAGCCTCCGGAGACGGGTCAGATGTGTCACCCAGTCGTCCGAAGTCACCACTAGGTCGTCCAGAGAGGCAGATGTTCCCTCCAAGTCCTGGGTGATGTAATTTATAGCCTTCTGGAAGGTGGCGGGAGCATTAGACAAGCCGAAGGGCATCACTGTGTATTGGTATAGTCCGAAGGGGGTGATGAAGGCGGATATTATTCGGGCCTCGTCCGAGAGGGGAATCTGGTAGTAACCATTAAGTAAATATATGGTGGTTACAAATTTGGCTACTACTATGCTATCTATAAGGTCCTCTATCAAGGGCAATGGGTAGGAGTCTGGCACCGTCACTTTATTAAATTTCCTGTAGTCGGTGCAAAATCGACTACTACTATCTGGCTTAGATGTTAACAGGCAGGGAGAAGCCCAGGGGGATATGCTAGGTTCTGCAAGGTGATGACAGAGCAGATAGTCTACCTCTTTTTTCATCAAGTCTCTTTTAATGGGTGAAATGCGATAGTCTGGTTGTCTTATAGGCTTTATGTCATTAGATATGAAAGTTCTATCATGTTGGATAGTTGTACAAAGTCCTGGAAGGTCACCTGTGATTTCTGAAAAGTCTAGCAATAACTTTTTAAGATCAGACTGTTGTGAAGATGTTAAAGAAAGAAACACCTCATCAAGATTGGACATGATTTGACTGTTTGTGGGGCGTCTTTTAGGCGACGAGAAGAGGAATTCGATGTCGGACTCTTCCTCGGGGGGCACAGGACCAGACTCCTTCCCTACCAGATATACAGGTACAGTGCGAGACAAGTCGTCTTCTGGTTCTCTGTAGTGGTAAGGTTTCATTAGATTAATATGAACTAGTTGGGAATCCTTACGACGGTCAGGAGTGTGGACCACATAGCTTAATGGACTTAGTTTTTGAGCCACAACATAAGGTCCCATGAACTTACTGTGAAGAGCACTGCCTGGAGTGGGGAGAAAAAGTAAAACCTTGTCTCCTGGTTTGAAACTTCTCATGACAGATTTGGAAAGAGAGTTTTGTAGCATTTTAGTTTGAGATTTGAAAAAGTTTGATTTGACAAAAGATCTGACCTCACTGATTTTATTCTTAAAGTTACTGATGTAGTCAGACACACTGGGGCTTGAAGGAGTATTTTGAGTAAACCATTGACCCTTTATTGTTTTGAGAGGCCCCCTGATCTGTCTACCATAGAGTAATTCAAAAGGGGAGTAACCTAAAGAATCTTGAGGAGATTCTCTTAAAGCGAAGAGAATGAAAGAGATACTTTCATCCCAGTCTCCTTGATGCTCCAAGCAATACTTCTTCCTCATGGAGTTTAATGTTTGGTGAAACCGCTCCAGACAGCCTTGTGTTTGGGGGTGGTAAGCCGAGGAGGTTACATGGTCGATGTTTAGCTCATTCACTATCTGATGGAAAAAAATGCTAGTGAAATTGCTACCCTTGTCAGACTGAATTTGTTTTGGAATTCCTACCGAGGTGAAAAAATGTATTAGATGTTTTACAATGGTCTTTGATGTGATGTTCTTAAGAGGGAATGCTTCAGGGTACTTGGTAGTGGGGTCCATGAGGGTTAACAAATACTGATTCCCTCGTTTTGTTTTGGGTAAAGGCCCTACGCAGTATAGAACGATCTTTTCGAAGGGCTCCGTCTGAACTGGAATAGGCATCAGAGGAGCTGGCACAAGGCGTTCGTTAGGGGTACCCACAATTTGACATATATGACATGTTTTTACATAGTGTGACACATCCTTTTTCATTCCTGGCCAAAAAAATGTTAAAGAGCCTTCTTGTAGGTTTTTAGGATGCCTAGATGACCTGACAATCCATCATAAGCTAGTTCTATAATGGCTGGTCTTACAGACAAGGGGATGACAACTTGGTGTGTTTCTGACCAGGTGTCTAGTTGTTTCACTTCAGGAGGTCTGTAGGCACGCATCAGGACTCCTTCATGATAATAAAAACAAGGCAATTTAGACATATCCTTTGTCTCACTGGCAACATGTCTGATCTTAGCCAAAGTGAGATCCTGTTCCTGAGCATTAATCAAATTCTCCTTTGAAATGATGTTATTGTACAAGTTGTCAGTAGAGGCAATCATTGGTGGAGGAGGTGGTGAAAGGGCAGGGGACTTGAACTGAAACCTGGTGACATCACACATTGGCAAGAAGTGAGGGGATATTTCGTCCAGGGTCTTAGTGGGACTTTCTGTTAAGGGAGAATTAAGAGCAAATAAGTTAGGAACAGCCAAGTTACCCGCAAGATCAGTACAAGATGTACCCCCGGTACTGGCAGTTCACCAGGTTTAATGACTACCACAACCTCTCCTGAAATGAAAAGGCACTGTAAGCTAATATTAGCCAAGGGATAGGAAAGCTGTGATTCGAGACTTGTAAGGATCACCTTCTCCCCAGTGAAAGCCTGTTTGATGTTAGGGATAACATCTTCCCTTAAGATGGATTGGCCAGCACCTGTATCACGCACAACCTTGACATTTATTGCCTTGTCCTTACCATCAGTCAGGGACACTTTACATTGATAAGTGTACGAGTCATAAAGTTCTAGAGGAGAGTTGACAGGGTTAGCTAGGGCCACTGGTTTCTTGTTCTATAATGTGTTAGGTTTAGGGGCCATAAAAGAAAGTTAACGTTGAGAGGCCTTGCAATTTGGTGTCTACATTTCTAGATCGTGTGATCTGGCTTCTTACAGTATGTACACCAGTGGGAACCTAACATTTGATATTGAACCACGACCTCCACTACCCAGGGATCCCATCAACAAAGCAAAGGCATCAGCCACTTTAGCAGCAGACATAAGATCACTCTCTTCCCGTTCTTCCACATGCCTCATAATATTAAAGGGTAACTTGTTCTTCCATTCTTCCAGGACCATTAGATTGAGCAACTCCGAAAAGGTGGTAATGTTAAGGGCGGCTAACCATTTCTTAAATTGTCTTAGTATCTCACTAGCAAATTCAACATAGGTGTGAGACTCTGGTTTCATATACTTTCGGAACTGTTGTCTGTATCCGTCAGAAGTGATAGAGTAAGCGTCTAGAATGTTACCTTTGATCTCTTTATATCCTATCTCATCACTTAGGCCGATGTATACCCTATAAGCTTTTCCTACTAGCTTGGGGACAAGGAGAGACACCCACTTGGGTCATTTATTCCTATTAGCAATGCTCTCAAAAGCGCGAAATGACCCGTCAACATCAGATTCATCAAAAGGGGGAACTAGCGGAGCAGCTGTAGCAGCATTAAAGCTTGCTAACTTTTTCTTTATGTCTATTTCTTCCCCTCTAAACTTAGCGTCATTTCGTAGCGTTATCTCTTGAATTTCTAACTCTTTCTCCTGCCTTTTAAGGTGTAACTGAAATTCTCCCTCTTCTTTTTTTTTTCCTGTAGTTAGTTCTCTCTCCTCTCTTTCTGCCTGTAGTTGCATCTCTTTCGCTTCTTTTTCTGCCTGTAGTTGCATTTGTTTTTCATGCATCCGGTATTCTAGTCTAAGCTTCTCAATTTCCCACTGACTTATCCTTCTCTTATCCTGTTCTTCCTGGGGACTGTGTATGGGAGTTAACTCTTGTATGGCATTTCCTAGCAACTGACCTTCTTGCACAAGATGTTCAACAACTACATTCTTAACGAAGTCTTTAGTCATCTGAGACGTGATGGGAATATCAAAATGTTTAGCGATGGCTTTCCACTGGTCCTTCTTTAAATTAGCACCTTTAAGTTGTTCCAGAGAAGGATCAGCACAAAAATTTTCAACGTTAAACTGAGCGGAAGCCATATTAAATAGATATTAAGCAACAACAACAAAAATGATAAGCGACTTACTTAAGTGAGGAACTTGGCAGAGTGATAATAAAGGCAACCAGGGAAATTACCTAGATTATACTTAAGTAAACACTTATGAGTACAATCACTAATGAGGGGGGTAAACAAGAGAATTACAGTATTAAGGGGGATCCGGATTACTCTAGTTACGAGACTTGAGAGTGAGGAGCGAATTGTACTGAACAATAACAATAAAAAAAAACACTGCAGGTTCAACTGGTGAGGAAATGCAAAGGGGGCCCTTATCACATTACAACTTAACTCTCCCCTTCAGGTGGTTGCTGTTAAAGTCTTTATAGGACGACTGTACACCATTTGCAGTTTATATCTCCCTCCTCGGCTTCCTGTCTCCAATCGTGAGCTTGACGGCCTGGTGCGTCAGCTGACTCCGCCTTTTCTTTTGTTGGGAGATTTTAACGGCCGTTGCCCATTGTGGGATGTAGGTGCTAGTAATCCTCGTGGGGTTTTAATCGGTTCTTTTATTGAGGATGAGGGATTGGAGATTTGCCAGAGTCCTACTGGGACTTTTACCGCTAACGATCTTTCTTTGTGTACATCTAATTCTTTCCTTGATTTTAACTGGCGGGTCCTACCAGATTTACACGGTAGTGACCACTTTCTGATTTTATTACAATCTGTGAACACTGAGCCAAAGTCCTGGCCCCCACGGTAGGTTTTAGACAAGGCAGATTGGCCTCGATTCACAGAACGTAGCTCCTTTATCCGTCCGTTGGCTGACTTTTCTACTTGTGCTGAGGCTGTTCATTATTTTACCGATTTTTTAATTTCAGTAGCGCTTCAGACAATTCCTAGGACATCAGGTCGCTTTAGTAAGCATCCCGTTCTTTGGTGGAAAGCAGCATGCAAAAAAGCTGTGCAAGAGAAACGGGCGACTTTCTCTCGTCTCCGGCGTCATCGTGGTGACCCGCAGTGCCTGGAAGCTTTTCGGCGCTGCCGAGCTCGGGCCCGCCGCATTTTGAAAGAGGGACAAAGAGTCTCTTGGAAAGCCTATGTCTCTTCCATAACGTTCGCTCCCCTCTTACGGATGTCTTCAACAAGGTCCGCCGAATTGCTTGGAAGTATTCTGCTCCTTCCCCACCAGTTTTGTTGTCTGCTGGACGGACGGTAGCAGACCCTACGAATGTCGCCGACCTCTTCCCGGAGCACTTTGCCAGTGTTTCCCAGAGGAATCCTGCAGCCCCGGGCGCACGTCAACGCCAGAGAATGGAATCTCTCGGCATAAATTTTTCTTCTACTGGAGGGGAGTCTTATAATGTCCCCTTCTCTGCTTCCGATTTGCGGACTGCTTTGTCTCAGTGTCACGACTCTTCTCCTGGGCCAGATGATATTCCTTATGTCTTCTTGCGCCACATGTCTGACAGTGCTTTTAACATTTTTATTAAATCTATATAATATGATTTGGCATACCGGTGAATTTCCATCTTCTTGGGCTGTCGGAGTAGTTCTCCCATTTCCGAAGCCTGGGAATGATAATCTGCAGGCTACGAACTACCGTCCTATATCTTTGACATCTTGTATTTATAAAGTGTTAGAAAAGATGGTAAATATAAGACTCATGTGGTATTTGGAGAGGGGGAAGTGCTTGTCATCGGTAGAGTACGGCTTCCGAAAGATAAGGTCTAATACTGATGCTCTTTTATCCCTAGAGTCTTCCATTTGTGAGGCCTTCGCTAATTTCCACCATCAAGTAACAGTCTTTTTTGACCTGGAGAAGGCCTTGGTGTCATGGCATTATACAGTCTTTGTTTAATTTGGGCCTACGTGGCCTTTTTATCCAGCAGTTTTTATCAAGACGTTTTTTACGGGTTCGAGTTGGGAGTGTTCTCTCCGATGCTACAGCTTTAAATAACGGTGTAACACAGGGAAGTATTCTTAGTGTTACGCTATTCGCACTTGCAATAAATGGTGTTATAGATACTCTACCGGATAGCGTTCACAGTTCTTTATATATGGACGACTTGTGCATCTCTTTTGCTGCTGCTAGGATGTCACTGATTGACCGCAACCCAAAAATGGCTCATTTTGGTGTATTCCAGCGTTTTATGCAAAAAAAAAAAAAAAACTCAGAATTGCAGGCAAAACACATTATTTGTCTAAGGAACTACTAAAATACCAAGTTTTTGTTAATTTTACTAGCTTGTTTTGACCAATTTCATCGTTTTGAAGCAAAACAATGTAAAATGACGAATAAGCAAAATTTTCAACCGAGATAGTGTTTTTTTTTCATAAAACAGCTTAAAAACACATAAAAAAGACGTTTTAACAAATATAGTGTTTTGCCTCCATTTTTGAGTTTGGTGCATAAAACGCTGGAATAACCCCCCAAAAAAACATTTTTAACATATTTCAATTCCTTAGAAAAATAGTCTGTTTTCCCTGCAATTCTGAGTTTTGGTGCATGAAACACTGGAATACACCAAAATAACATTTTTTTTAAGTATAATAATGTAAAATGACGTATAAGCAACATTTTCAATCGTGTTAGTTTTTTTTTTCATAAAACACCTTAAAGACACATAAATAAGACCTGTCAACAAATATAATGTTTTGCCTGCATTTCTGAGTTTGTTGCTGGAATAACCCCCTAAAAAAACATTTTTAACATATTTCAGTTCCTTAGACAAATAGTGTTTTGCCTGCATTTCTAAGTTTTGTTACCTAAAACATTTCAATACACCAAAATAACCCATTTTTGAGATATTTTAGTTCCTTAAACAAATAGTGTGTTTTGTTAGCATTTTTGTATTTTTTGTTGAAAAAAGCTAAATACTACTAAAATACCAATTTTTTTGTAAATTTCACTTTGGATTCTCTATACTAGCTTGTTTTGATTAATTTTATCGTTTTGAAGGAAAACAATGTAATATGACGAATAAGCAAAATTTTCAATCGAGATGGGTTTTTTTTCATAAAACCGCTTAAAAGCATGTAAATAAGAAGTTTTAACAAATTTAGTGTTTTTCCTGCTTTTCTGACTTTGGTGCATAAAAAGCTGGAATACACCAAAATAACTCATTTTTGACATATTTCAGTTCCTTAGACTAATAGTGTGTTTTGCCTGTAATTCTGAGTTTTGGTGCATAAACCACTGGAATACACCCAAATTACACCTTTTTTGACAAATTTCAATTCCTTAGACAAATAATGTGTTTTATCTGCAATTCTGAGGGTTTTATTTTGCATAAAACGCTGGAATACACCAAAATGAGCCATTTTTGACATATATCAGCTCATTAGGAAAATAGTGTGTTTTGCCTGCACTTAAGAGTTTTGGTTCATAAAACTCTAGAATACACCAAAACAACTCATTTTTGACATATTTCAGTTCTTTAGACAAATAGTGTGTTTTGGTAGCATGTTTGTGTTTTAATGGAAAAAAAGCTAAAAACTACTAAAATACCATGTTTTTGTTAATTTTACTTTAGATTCTCTATACTAACTTGTTTTGATCGATTTCATCGTTTTGAAGCAAAACAATGTTAAATGACGAATAAGCAAAATTTTCAATCGAGATATATATTTTTTTTTCATAAAACACCTTAAAAACACATAAATAAGACGTTTTAAAAAATATAGGGTTTTGCATGCAATTCTGAGTTTTGATGTATAAAACGCTGGAATACACCAAAATAACCACTTTTTGACATGTTTCAAATCCTTAGACAAATAGTGTGATTGGCCTGGAATTCTGAGTTTTGTTGCATAAAACTCTGGAATACACCAAAATAACCCATTTTTGACATATATCACCTCCTTAGACAAATAGTGTGTTTAACTTGCATTTTAGAGTTTTAGTGCATAAAACTCTGGAATACACCAAAATAACCTATTTTTTTTGTAAATTTCACTTTGGATTCTCTATACTAGCTTGTTTTGATTAATTTTATCGTTTTGAAGGAAAACAATGTAATATGACGAATAAGCAAAATTTTCAATCGAGATGGGTTTTTTTTCATAAAACCGCTTAAAAGCATGTAAATAAGAAGTTTTAACAAATTTAGTGTTTTTCCTGCTTTTCTGACTTTGGTGCATAAAAAGCTGGAATACACCAAAATAACTCATTTTTGACATATTTCAGTTCCTTAGACTAATAGTGTGTTTTGCCTGTAATTCTGAGTTTTGGTGCATAAACCACTGGAATACACCCAAATTACACCTTTTTTGACAAATTTCAATTCCTTAGACAAATAATGTGTTTTATCTGCAATTCTGAGGGTTTTATTTTGCATAAAACGCTGGAATACACCAAAATGAGCCATTTTTGACATATATCAGCTCATTAGGAAAATAGTGTGTTTTGCCTGCACTTAAGAGTTTTGGTTCATAAAACTCTAGAATACACCAAAACAACTCATTTTTGACATATTTCAGTTCTTTAGACAAATAGTGTGTTTTGGTAGCATGTTTGTGTTTTAATGGAAAAAAAGCTAAAAACTACTAAAATACCATGTTTTTGTTAATTTTACTTTAGATTCTCTATACTAACTTGTTTTGATCGATTTCATCGTTTTGAAGCAAAACAATGTTAAATGACGAATAAGCAAAATTTTCAATCGAGATATATATATTTTTTTCATAAAACACCTTAAAAACACATAAATAAGACGTTTTAAAAAATATAGGGTTTTGCATGCAATTCTGAGTTTTGATGTATAAAACGCTGGAATACACCAAAATAACCACTTTTTGACATGTTTCAAATCCTTAGACAAATAGTGTGATTGGCCTGGAATTCTGAGTTTTGTTGCATAAAACTCTGGAATACACCAAAATAACCCATTTTTGACATATATCACCTCCTTAGACAAATAGTGTGTTTAACTTGCATTTTAGAGTTTTAGTGCATAAAACTCTGGAATACACCAAAATAACCTATTTTTTTATATTTTATTTCTTTAGACAAAATGCGTGTTTTGGTAGCATTTCTGTGTTTTGGTGCAAAAAAAGTTGAAAACTACTAAAATAACACTTTTTCATTAATTTTACTTTGGTTTCTCTATACTAGTTTGTTTTTCATCAATTTTATCGTTATAAAGCAAAACAATGTAAAATGACGAATAAGCAAAATTTTCCATCGATAGTTTTTTTTTCATAAAACACCTTAAAAACACATAAATAAGACGTTTTAATAAATATAGGGTTTTGTCTGCATTTCTATGTTTTGGTGTACACTACGCAGGAATACACCGAAATAACCCCTTTTTTTTTTACATATTTCAGTTCTCTAGACAAATAGTGTGTTTTCCTTTCAATTCTGAGTTTTGTTGGCTAAACGCTGCAATACACTAAAATAATCCATTTTTGACATATTTCAGTTCCTTAGACAAATGGTGTGTTTAGTCTGGATTAAGGGTTTTGGTGCATAAAACTCTGGAAAACACCAAAATAACCCATTTTTGACACATTTCAGATTGTTAGGAAAATAGTGTGTTTTGCCTGCAATTCTAAGTTTTGTTGCATAAAACGCTAGAATACACCAAAAATGACCATTTTTTGACATATTTCAGTTCCTTAGACAAATAGTGTGTTTTGTTAGCATTTCTGTGTTTTTGTGGAAAAAAGCTAAGAACTACTAAAATACCAAGTTTTTGTTAATTTTACTTTGGATTCTCTATACTAGCTTGTTTTGACCAATTTCATCGTTTTGAAGCAAAACAATGTAAAATGACGAATAAGCAAAATTTTCAACCGAGATAGTGTTTTTTTTTCATAAAACAGCTTAAAAACAAATAAATAAGACGTTTTAACATTTATAGGGTTTTGCCTGCATTTCTGAATTTTGGTGCACAATACGCTAGAATACACCAAAATAACCCCTTTTTGTCATATTTCAGTTCTTTAGTCAAATAGTGTGTTTTCTCTGCAATTTTCAGTTTTGATGCAAAAACGCTGGAATACACCAAAATAACCCATTTATGACATTTTTCAGTTCCTTAGGCAAATAGTGTGTTTTGCCTGCAATTCTGAGTTTTGGTGCATAAACGCTGGAATACACCAAAATGAGCCGTTTTTGTCATATATCAGCTCCTTATAAAAATAGTGTGTTTTGCCTGCATTTCAGTTTTGGTGCATAAAACGCTGGAATAAACCAAAATAGCACATTTTTAACATATTTCAGTTCCTTAGACAAAAAGTGTGTTTTGGTAGAATTTCTGTGTTTTCGTGGAAGAAAGCTAAAAACTACTAAAATACCAAGTTTTGTTAATTTTCCGTTGTATTCTCTAGCTTGTTTTGATCAATTTCATCGTTTTGAAGGAAAACACTGTAAAATGACGAATAAGCAAAATTTTCAATTTAAAGTTTTTTTTTCATAAACCAGTTAAAAAACATATAAATAAGACTTTTTAACAAATACAGTGTTTTGCCTGCATTTTTGAGTTTGGTGCATAAAACGCTGGAATAATCCAAAATAAATAGTCTGTTTTGCATGCAATTCTGAGTTTAGGTGCAAAAAACACTGGAATACACCTTTTTGACATATTTCAATTCATTAAACAAATAGTGTGTTTTGCCTGCAATTCCGAGTGTTGTTGCATAAAATGCTTGTTTACATCAAAATGAGCCATTTTTTACATATATCAGCTCATTAGACAAATAGTGTGTTTTGCCTGCATTTCAGAGTTTTGGTGCATAAAACGCTAGAATACACCAAAATAACACATTCTTGACTTATTCTTAGTTCCTTAGACAAATAGTGTGTTTTGGTAGTATTTCTGTGTTTTAGTTGAAAAAAAACTAAATCTACTAAAATACCATGTTTTTGTTAATTTTACTTTGGATTCTCTATACTAGTTTGTTTTGATAAATTTTATCGTTTTGAAGCAAAAAAAAATGTAAAATTACGAAAAAGCAAAATTTTCAATCGTTTTTTTTTTCATAAAACATCTTTAAGACACATAAATAGACCGTGGTGCAGTGGGATTTGAAGGGTTCTCAAGCGCACGGGTTCGAATCCTGGCCGAAACGTTAGGTTAAGGGCATCCACTTAACGGTTCCCAAATGCCAAAAAAGTCCTCCTGACTCCTCTGTCAGGAGGCACCGTCGTTAATACACATCTTTAATAAATAAGACCTTTCAACATATATAGTGTTTCGCCTGCATTTCTAAGTTTGCTGCATAAAACGCTGAAATACACCAAATTAAACCATTTTTGACATATTTCAGTTCCTTAGACAAATAGTGTGTTTTGCCTGCAATTCTGAGTTTTGTTGCCTAAAACGCTTACATACACCAAAATAACCCATTTTTGACATACTTCAGTTCCTTAGACAAATAGTGTGTTTTGTTAGCATTTTTGTGTTTTTGTTGAAAAAAGCTAAATACTAATATAATACCAATTTTTTTTTTAATTTTACTTTCGATTCTCTATACCAGCTTGTTTTCATCAATTTCATCGTTTTGAGGCAAAAAAAATGTAAAATGACATATAAGCAAAATTTTCAATTGAGATAGTTTTTTTTTCATAAAACAGCTTTAAAAAACATAAGTAAGACGTTTTAACAAAAATAGTGTTTTGCCTGCATTTCTGAGTTTGGTGCATAAAACGCTGGAATACACTAAAATAACCCATTTTTTACATATTTCAGTTCCTTAGAGGCTTAGACAAATAGTGTTTTCCCTGGAATTTTGAGTTTTGGTGCATAAAACACTGGAATACAAAAAAAAATTACACCTTTTTGACATATTTCAATTCCTTAGACAAATAGTGTGTTTTGCCTGCAATTCTGAGTTTTTTTTTTTTTTTTTTTTTTGCATAAAACGCTAGAATACACTTAAAATTACCCTTTTTTTTTTTTACATATATCAGCTCCTTAGACAAGCTGTATGTTTTGCCTGCATTTCAGAGTTTTCTTGCATAAAACGCTAGAATACACCAAAAAACACATTTTTGACATATTTCAGTTCCTTAGACAAATAGTGTGTTTTGGTAGCATTTCTTTGTTTTAGTGGAAAAAAAACTAAAATCTACTAAAATACCATGTTTTTGTTAATTTTACTTTGGATTCTCTATAATAGCTTGTTTTCATCAATTTCATTGTTTGAAGCAAAACAATGTAAAATGACAAATAAGCAAAATTTTCAATCAATTTTTTTCATAAAACACCTTAAAAACACGTAAATAAGACGTTTAAAAAAAAAAAGGGGGTTTGTCTGCACTTCTGTGTTTTGGTGCATAAAACGCTGGAATACACCTAAATAACCCCTTTTTGACATATTTCAGTTCTTTAGACAAATAGTATGTTTTCTTTGCAATTCTTAGTTTTGTTACATAAAACGCTTGAATACACCAAAATAACCCATTTTTGACATATTTCAGTTCCTTAGACAAATAGTGTGTTTTGGCAGCTTTTCAGGGTTTTGGTGCATAAAACTCTGGAATACACCAAAATAACCCATTTTTGACACATTTTAGTTTCTTAGGTAAATATTGTGTTTTTTTTGCGAGAGACGTTGGAATCCACCAAAACAACCAATTTTTTATATATTTTATATTTCCTTAGATAAATAGTGTGTTTGTGTAGCATTTCTGGCTTTTGGAGAAAAAGAAGCTAAAAAATACTAAAATAACACGTTTTTGTTAATTTTTCTTTGGTTTATCTATACTAGCTTGTTTTCATCAATTTGATCGTTTTGAAGCAAATTAATGTAAAATGACGAATAAGCAAAATTTTCAATCAAAGATAGTTTTTTTTTTTTATAAATCAGCTTAAAAACACATAAATAAAACGTTTTAAAAAATATAGTGTTTTGCCTGCATTTCTGAGTTTTGTCCATAAAACGCTGGAATACACAAAAATAGCCCATTTTTGACATATTTAATTTCTTTAGACAAATAGTGTTTTTTGCCTGCAATTCTGAGTTTTGTTGCATAAAACGCTGGAATACATCATGTTACGTTCACCGGTTAAACGGATATTGGGGAGCCGATGTACAATAACAATAAAAAAAAAAACATTGCAGGCTCAACTGGTAAGGAAATGCAAAAGGGGCACTTTAAAAAGATATTTTAATAACCCAATAATGAAACATACATACACATAGATATAACATGAAACATATGAAACTATTATACACATAGATTTAACATGAAATATATGAAACTGACATACACATATACATATTACAAAAAGAAATACAACAATAAAGAACCCAACTTAATACCTAATAATAATACTAATCCTATATGGAGGCAATGTGGAAAAAACGGACGAGGGAAAGTGATACTTATGCGGGGTCGCAGTGGTGAAGTGTTGGGTGATGGTTGATCTCACAGTAGTCCAAGAGGCGTTGTGTTCACTGGTTGAGGCCTGGACCTCGACTGACTTTTCAGAAAGACAAGAACTGGCTTAACACTTCCGGTTGAGTCGAATGTGGCCGCGTGAATCCACCTTCGGGACAGTAGCGTGGCTTCATGAGACGGTGACGTGGAAGGTTCATGAGACGGTGGCGTGGAAGGTTCACGAAACGGTGACGTGGAAGGGGAGGTGGAGAGGTGGCGAACGAGGTAGCAAGCGGAGGAGGTGATGGTAGTGGAGTATGTTACGGGCGGGCCGTAACATTTTCTCCCCCCTAAGACCTCCGTAATGGGTTCATGAAGGAGGTAAGACAGGAGATCTTTGATAAGGCGTCGGCGATGATGTTGTCCTCCCCCTTGATATGGTGGACTTTCAAGTTGAAGGGTTGAGTTAACAAGGCCAACCTAAGAATGCGTTGGTTTTGGTTCTTCATGGCGTGAAGGAAGGCCAGAGGATTGTGATCGATGAAGACCTTCGTAGTTTGAGGGCCAGGATGAAGGTAAGCACTCAAAACGTTGGAGCACCAGGACGAGTGCCAGAGCCTCTTTCTAGATGGTTGAGTAGTTGAGTTGGTGTTTCTTCAGCTTGGTGGAGTGATAGGCGATGGGATGGAGGATGCCGTTTGTGGGGTCCGCTTGTAGTAGGACAGCACCCACTCCAACTCCACTCGCGTCCACTTGTAGATGGAAGGGGCTGGAGTGATCTGGCGTCCAGACCTCTTGCTCCGAGGAGAGGAACGCCTTGAGATGTTGGAAGGCTTGGTCACAGGTCGGGGTCCAGTGGAAGGGGACGGAAGTGCTGATAAGGTCCGTCAAGGGGGCGGCCAGGGTGGAGAAGTTCCTACAGAATCGTTTGTAGAAACCAGCCATCCCCATGAACCTCATGAGAGCTTTCCTGGTGGTAGGGACAGGGAAACCAAGGATGGCCTCCACGTTGGTTCTCTTGGGGCGAACCTTGCCGTTCCCCAGCACATGTCCCAGGTAGACCACCGTAGACTTCCCGAAGGTGGACTTGGCCAGGTTGATTGTAAGCCCAGCTTCCTGCAACCGACCCATCAGCCTCCGGAGACGGGTCAGATGTGTCACCCAGTCGTCCGAAGTCACCACTAGGTCGTCTAGAGAGGCAAATGTTCCCTCCAAGTCCTGGGTGATGTAATTTATAGCCCCCTGGAAGGTGGCGGGAGCATTAGACAAGCCGAAGGGTATCACTGTGTATTGGTATAGTCCGAAGTGGGTGATGAAGGCGGATATTATTCGGGCCTCATCCGAGAGTGGAATCTGGTAGTAACCATTAAGAAATCTATGGTGGTTACAAATTTGGCTACTCCTATGCTATCTATAAGGTCTTCTATCAAGGGCAATGGGTAGGAGTCTGGCACCGTCACTTTATTTAATTTCCTGTAGTCGGTGCAAAATCGACTACTAGTTCGTTAGGGGTACCCACAATTTGACATATATGACATGTTTTTACATAGTGTGACACATCCTTTTTCATTCCTGGCCAAAAAAAAAAATGTTGAAGAGCCTTCTTGTAGGTTTTTTGGATGCCTAGATGACCTGACAATCCATCATGAGCTAGTTCTATAATGGCTGGTCTTACAGACAAGGGGATGGCAACTTGATGTGTTTCTGACCAGGTGTCTAGTTGTTTCACTTCAGGAGGTCTGTAGGCACGCATCAGGACTCCTTCATGATAATAAAAACAAGGCAATTTAGACATATCCTTTGTCTCACTGGCAACATGTCTGATCTTAGCCAAAGTGAGATCCTGTTCCTGAGCATTAATCAAATTCTCCTTTGAAATGATGTTATTGTACAAGTTGTCAGTAGAGGCAATCATTGGTGGAGGAGGTGGTGAAAGGGCAGGGGACTTGAAATGAAACCTGGTGACATCACACATTGCCAAGATGTGAGGGGATGTTTCGTCCAGGGTCTTAGTGGGACTTTCTGTTAAGGGAGAATCAAGAACAAATAAGTTAGGAACAGCCAAGTTACCCGCAAGATCATTACCCAGTACAAGATGTACCCCCGGTACTGGCAGTTCACCAGGTTTAATGACGACCACAACCTCTCCTGAAATGAAAGGGCACTGTAAGCTAATATTAGCCAAGGGATAGGAAAGATGTGATTCGAGACTTGCAAGGATCACCTTCTCCCCAGTGAAAGCCTGTTTGATGTTAGGGATGACATCTTCCCTTAAGATGGATTGGGCAGCACCTGTATCACGCACAACCTTGACATTTATTGCCTTGTCTTTACCATCAGTCAGGGACACTTTACATTGATAAGTGTACGAGTCATAAAGTTCTAGAGGAGAGTTGACAGGGTTAGCCAGGGCCACTGGTTTCTTGTTCTCAAATGTGTTAGGTTTAGAAGCCACAAAAGAAAGTTAACGTTGAGAGGCCTTGCAATTTGGTGTCTACATTTCTAGATCGTGTGACCTGGCTTCTTACAGTATGTACACCAGTGGGTACCTAACATTAGATATTGAACCACGACCTGTACTACCCAGGGATCCCATCAACAAAGCAAAGGCATCAACCACTTTAGCGGCAGACATAAGATCACTCTCTCCCCGTTCTTCCACATGCCTCATAATATTAAAGGGTAACTTGTTCTTCCATTCTTCCAGGACCATTAGATTGAGCAACTCCGAAAAGGTGGTAATGTTAAGGACGGTTAACCATTTCTTAAATTGTCTTTGTTTCTCACTAGCAAATTCAACATAGGTGTGAGACTCTGGTTTCATATACTTTCGGAACTGTTGTCTGTATCCGTCAGAAGTGATAGAGTAAGCGTCTAAAATGTTACCTTTGATCTCTTCATATTCTATCTCATCACTTAGGCCGATGTATATATACCCTATAAGCTTTACCTACTAGCTTGGGGACAAGGAGAGACACCCACTGATCCTTGGGCCATTTATTCCTATTAGCAATGCTCTCAAAAGCGCGACATGACCCGTCAACATCAGATTCATCAAAAGGGGGAACTAGCGGAGCAGCTGTAGCAGGATTAAAGCTTGCTAACTTTTTCTTTATATCTATTTCTTCCCCTCAAAACTTACCGTCATTTCGTATGGTTATCTCTTGAATTTCTAACTCTTTCTCCTGCCTTTTAAGTTGTAACTGAAATTTTCTCTCTTCTTTTTTTTTCCTGTGGTTCTCTCTCCTCTCTTTCTGCCTGTAGTTGCATCTCTTTCGCTTCTTTTTCTGCCTGTAGTTGCATTTGTTTTTCATACATCCGGTATTCTAGTCTAAGCTTCTCAATTTCCCACTGACTTATCCTACTCTTATCCTGTTCTTCCTGGGGACTGTGTATGGGAGTTAACTCTTCTATGGCATTTCCTTGCAACTGACCTTCTTGCACTAGATGTTCAACAACTACATTCTTAACGAAGTCTTTAGTCATCTGAGACGTGATGGGAATATCAAAATGTTTAGCGATGGCTTTCCACTGGTCCTTCTTTAAATTAGCATCTTTAAGTTGTTCCAGAGAAGGGTCAGCACAAAAATCTTCAACGTTAAACTGAGCGGAAGACATATTAAATAGATGTTAAGAAACAACAAAAAAAATGATAAGCGACTTACTTAAGTGAGGAACTTGGCAGAGTGATAATAAAGGCAACCATGGAAATTACCTAGATTATACTTAAGTAAACACTAATGAGTACAATCACTAATGAGGGGGTTAAAAAAGATAATTACAGTATTAAGAGGGATCCGGATTACTCTAGTTACGAGACTTGAGAGTGAGGAGTGAATTGTACTGAACAATAACAATAAAAAGAAAACACTGCAGGTTCAACTGGTGAGGAAATGCAAAGGGGGCCCTTAAAAAGCTTTTTTAATAATCCAATAATGAAACTGACATACACATAAATATAACATGAAACATATGAAAATGACATACACATATACATATAACACATAAATAAATATAACAATAAAGAACCCAACTTAATACCTAACAATAATACTAATCCTATATGGAGGCAATGTGGAAAAACACGGGACGAGGGGAAGTGATACTTATGAGGTGTCGCAGTGGTGAAGTGCTGGGTTAGGTAGATCCCACGGTGGTCCAAGAGGCGTTGTGTTCACTGGTTGAGGCCTGGACCTCGACTGACTTCCAGAAAACCGGGAGCTCGCATAACACTTCCGCTTGAGTCGAATGGGGCCGCGTGAATCCAACTCCGGGACAATAGCGGGGCATCATGATACGGTGACGTGGAGGGTTCATGAGACGTTGCCGTGGAAGGTTCATGAGACGTGGAAGGGGAGGTGGAGAGGTGGCGAACGAGGTAGCAAGCGCAGGAGGTGATGGTAATGGAGTATAATATAGGCAGGCCGTAACAGCACCAAAACTCAGATATGCAGGTAAAATACTATATTTGTTAAAATGTTTTATTTATGTGTTTTTAAGATGTTTTTTTTTTTTTTTTTAAACTATTTCGATTAAAAATTTTGTTTATTCAAGTCATTTTACATTGTTTTGCTTCAAAACGATAAAACTGATAAAAACAAGCTAATGTAGAGAAACCAAAGTAAAAGTAACAAAAACGTGTTATTTTAGTCGTTTTCAGCTTTTTTTTTTTGCAACAAAACACAGAATTACTATAAAAACACACTATTTGTTTAAGGATTTGAAATATGGCAAAATTGGGTTATTTTGGTGTATTCCAGCCTTTTATGCAGCAAAACTCGGAAATGCACGCAAAACACTATCTTTGTTAAAACGTTTTATTTATTTGAAATTTTTCTTTATTCAAGTCATGTTACATTGTTTTGCTTTAAAACGATAAATTTCATAAAACAAGCCAATATTGCAAAAACAAATTAAATGTAACCAAAAAGTGTTATTTTAGTAGTTTTCAGCTTTTCTTGCACCAAAACACAGAAATACTACCAAAACACACTATTTGTTTAGGGATCTGAAACATGTAAAAAATGCGTTATTTTCGTGAATTCCAACGTTTAATGCACCAAAACTCAGAAATTGAGGGAAAACACTAGCTTTATTAAAATGTTTTATTTATGTGTTTTTGAGGTGTTTTCTGAAAAAATAAACTATATCGATTTAGAATTTTGTTTATTCCTCATTTTACATTGGTTTGCTTCAAAACGATAAAATTGATGAAAACAAGCCAATTTAGAGAAACCAAAGTAAAAGAAACAAAAACGTGTTATATTAGCAGTTTTCAGCTTTTTTTCCACTAAAACACGGAAATGCATGGAAAACACACTATTTGTCTAAAGATCTTAAATATTAAAAAATGCGTTATTTTGGTGTATTCTAGCGTTTTATGCACCAAAACTCACCTATGTAGGTAATACACTTTATTTGTTAAAACGTCTTATTTATGTGTTTTTAAGGTGTTTTATGAAAAAAAATCAATCTCGATTGAAAATTTTGTTTGTTCATGTAACTTTACATTATTTTGCTTTAAAACGATAAATTTGAGAAAATAAACCAATATTGAGAAACCAAAATAGAAGTAACGACAACGTGTTCCTTTAATAGTTTTCAACTTTTTTTGCACCAAAACACAGAATTGCTACCTAAACACACTATTTGTTTAAGAATCTGAAATATGTGAAAAATGGGTTATTTTGATGTATTCTAGCGTTTTATGCACCAAAACGCAGATATGCAGGTAAAACACTATATTTCTTAAAACGTCTTATATATGTGTTTTTAAGGTGCTTTATGAAGAAAAAAAATTATCTCGATTCAAATTTTTTTCATTCAAGTCATTTTACATTGTTTTTCTTCAAAACGATAAAACAGATTAAAACTAGCCAATATTGAAAAACCAAAGGAAAAGTAACAAAAACGTGTTATTTTAGTAGTTCTTAGCTTTTTTTGCACCAAAACACAGATGGGCTACCAAAACATAATTTGTTTAAAGATCTGAAATATGTCAAAAAAAAGGGTTATTTTGGTGTATTCCAGCGTTTTATGCAGCAAAACTCAGAAATGCATGCAAAACACAATATATTTGTTAAAATCTATTATTAATGTGTTTTTAAGGTGTTTTATGAAAAAAAAACTCAAATTAATTTCTTTTATATATGTCATTTTCATTGTTTTGCTTCAAAACGATAAAATAGACGAAAACAAGCCAATATTGAGAAGCGAAAGTAAAACTAAAAAAAAAAAACCTTTTATTTTAGTAGTTTTCAGCTATTTTTCCACCAAACGACATAAAATGCAGGCAAAACACACTATTTGTCTAAGGATCTGAAATATTAGAAAAACTGGTTATTTTGGTGTATTCTAGCGATTTATGCATTAAAACTCGTATATGCAGGTAAAATACTATATTTCTTATAACGTTGTATTTATAACACGTGTTGTTAAGGTGTTTCTTGAAAAAAAAAACTATCACGATTAAAAATTTTGTTTATTCAACTCATTTTACATTGTATTGCTTCAAAACGATAAAACCGATAAAAACAAGCTAATATAGAGGAACCAATTTAAAAGTAACAAAAACGTCTTATTTTAGTAGTTTTCAGTTTTTTTTGCAACATAACACAGAATTACCACTAAACACACTATTTGTTTAGGGATCTGAAATATGTCAAAAATGGGTTATTTTGGTGTATTCCAGCGTTTTATGCAATAAAACTCGGAATTACACGCAAAACAGTATCTTTGTTTAAACGTTTTATATATGTGTTTTTAAGGTGTTTTGTGAAGAATTGATTGAAAATTTTCTTTATTCAACTCATGTTACATTGTTTTGCTTCAAACCGAAAAATTTGATAAAACAAGACAATATTGCAAAACCAAAGTAAATGAAAAAAAAACGTGTTATTTTAATAGTTTTCAGCTTTTTTTGCATCAGAACACAGAAATGCAGGCAAAACATACTTTGTCTAAGGATCTGAAATATTTAAAAAAATAATGGTTATTTTGCTGTATTCTAGCGGTTTATGCACCAAAACTCAGATGTGGAGGTAAAACACTATATTTGGTAAAACGTCTTATTTATGTGCTTTTAAGGTGTTTTATGAAAAAAAAATTAAAAATAGTTTATTCAAGTATTTTTACATTGTTTTGTTTCAAAACGATAATTTGATGAAAATAAGCGAATATAGAGAAACCAAAGTAAAAGAAACAAAAACGTGGTATTTTAGTAGTTTTCAGCTTTTTTCCACCAAAATACAGAAAAAAATGCAGAAAAAGACAATTTTTCTAAAGAACTGAAATATGTCAAAAATGGGTTATTTCGGTGTATTCCAGCGTTTTATGCACCAAAACTTAGAAATACAGGGAAAACTCTATATTTTGTTCAAACCTCTTATTTATGTGTTTTTAAGGTGTTTTATGAACAATCTCAATTAAAAAAATTTTTGTTCATGTAATTTTACATTGTTTTGCTTCAAAACGATAAATTTGATAAAATAAGCCAATATTGAGAAACCAAAGTAAAAGTAACAAAAACGTGTTATTTTAGTAGTTTTTAGTTTTTTTTTTTTTTTGCAGCAAAAACACAGAATTGCTACCTAAACACACTATTTGTTTAAGGATCTGAAATATGTAAAAAATGGGTTATTTTATTGTATTATAGTGTTTTATTTGTGTTTTTTTTTAACTATTTCAAAATAATTTTTTTTATTCAAGTCATTTAACATTGTTCAAAACGATAAAATAGACGAAAACAAGCCATTATTGAGAAACGAAAGTAAAAGTTAGAAAAAAAAATATTTTAGTAGTTTTCAGCTTTTTTTTCCACCAAAAGACAGAAATGCAGTTAAAACACACTATTTGTCTAAGGATCTATAATATTTAAAAAATGAGATTGGATTGGATTGGGTCTTATTTTGAGGCGCCGCAACATCTGTGGTCATTTGGCGCCACTAAAACAATATAAAAAGACAAAATTGTTAATAAAAAGTACAAGCAGTTAAAACAAATACAAAACCTCAAAACACTATAAATACAATAAAACTAAATAAAACATTAAAATACATATAGTAAAATAGGATAAAATTCACAACTTTGGGAGAAGGATGGATGGATGGATTAAAAAAAAAAGGCGCCGCAACAGCCAAGGTCATATGGCGACGCTTCAAAAATTTAAAATGTCTAAAAGCAGTTAAAACAATACAGTAGTTTAAAAACTAAAAAAGGACAATAAAACTAAATAAAATATTAAAATACATAATAAAATAAGAAAAAAATTCATAGCTTTGGGAGAAGGCCAGCTTCTCCTAAAAATCTAAAAACGTCATGGCCTTGGGCCAGGCAATCTAGTCCAAGGACATTTGAGATATAATAGACACCGCTATCTCTACCGCAACAGCGTTACAGGTAGCGGTGTCGTAACTCTATCAAACTAGGGTACTCTACCAATAGGTGCCGCACGGTAAGCGGCACCACGCAGTCATCACAGTAAGGTTGAGGGTCCCTGGTCAACAGGTACCTTTGTGTAAGGTACGTGTGACCTATAACCAGTCGCTCCAATAAAGTCTGTAAACGTCGATCCCGAAAATGGCTGTATGTCCAGTGAGGGATAGAGGAAGTAGTGATCTCTCCCATTTTCGAGGTTGCGACCCCCGTTAGCGATCTCTTCTGCCAAATTGCTGCAACTGCCTCACAAATTAGAGGAAAGACATCTCGAAACGGAACAGAGGCAGGAGATGGAGCGCGACTTCCTGCCACTTTAGCGAGGCGATCTGCGTGTTTATTCCCTGGAACACCAACGTGACCAGGGACCCAACAGAACCCAACACGATATCCTCGTTGTCTAAGAAGGTATAGCCACTCCAGGGCTTGGGAAGTATGAGTGTGCGGTGAAGCAGCAGCAACGTGTCCCTGTCCGCACCCCAAAAGGTGTGACTTAAAACCCGAAGAAGGGATAATGCCTGCCGACAAAACGCCTTAAGAGAACGGAAATGGGGAACCCAGGTGAGACGGTTGTCAAATAAAAGGCCAAGATATCGAGTCGCCTCCACGCATGAGAGGCGTCTATTGGCGAGGTATAAATCAGGGTCTGGATGGACACCACGGTTGCGACAAAAATGCATGGCAACGGTCTTGGAGGTGGAGAATCGAAAACCGTTTATGTTGGCCCAACTGGACACCCTATTGATCGCGAGTTGGAGCTTGCGCTCAATCAGTGACATCCTAGCAGCAGCAAATGAAATACATAAATCATCAATATATAAGGAGCTGTGAATGCCATCTGGGAGAGTATTAATAACACCATTAATGGCGACTGCGAATAATGTAACACTAAGAATATTTCCCTGTGGGACACCATCATTTAGTGCAGTAGCCTCAGAGAGAACACTCCCCACTCGAACCCGTAAAAGACGTCTGAATAAAAACTGCTGAATAAAAAAAGGAAGGTGGCCACGAAGGCCAAAATTAACAAAGACTGTAAAATGCCATGCCACCAAGCCGTGTCATAGGCCTTCTCTAGGTCAAAAAACACTGTTACTTGATGGTGGTATCTAGCGAAGGTCTCACAAATAGAAGTCTCTAGGGACAAAAGAGCATCAGTAGTAGACCTCATCTTTCGGAAGCCGTACTGTACCGAGAACAGGTCCAAGTACCACATGAGTCTTACATTAACCATATTTTCTAATACTTTACAAATGCAGGACGTCAACGATATAGGACGATAGTTCGTACCTTGAAGATTATCTTTCCCAGTGTTAGGAAATGGAAGAACCATTGCCACAGCCCAAGAAGTTGGAAAGTCACCGGTATGCCAAATCATATTATAAAGATTTGATAAAAAGTTAAAAGCACTGTCAGACATGTGGCGCAAGAAGGCATAAGGAATATCATTTAGGCCAGGAGAAGAATCATGACACTGGGACAAAGCAATCCGCAACTCGGAGGTAGAGAAGGGGACAAAGAAAAATTCACCCCTGGAGACAGGAACACGAGGAGGGAGATATAAAGTGCAAATAGTGTAGGATCGTCCCATAAAAACCTTAACAGCAACCACCTGAAGGGGAGAGTTGAGTTGCAAGGGGACAACAGGTATGTCTTGACGGACTAGGATAGCTGTGCCACCGTGGTGGCCCTGGTCAGGGAAAGGAGTGCTATAAAAGGTACGATAGCCAGGAGGACTAGAATAAGTACTATCACCTAGCATAGTGTCTTGTAAAGCTTCACAGGCTGGAGAGAACTCCGACAATAACGCTCGGAGTTTCCCCCACGAGGCCTCTACAGTTCCACTGTACAAGCTTGAAGATGACTATTTAGGTGGAGTGGACGGGCAAGCCTTTTGAATGGGCTGCCCGTGGCTCGCCTGACTAGAAATAATCAACCGACGAGAAGACACCGGGAGTTGAGATGTACCGGGTCGTTGGACCGAAGCCTATCGGCCTACCGGTGAGTGATGCGAACCATCATCACTCTTACCGGTCATCGGAAGACGAGGGTCAGGATGGACTGATAGAGTGGGTCCACGAGGGACGCCTGTGACAATATCATCGGACGTCTCCATGCAAAGACCGTCCTCATCACAAGAAGCCCGATCTGAGACAGGGTTTCACAGGAGGCTGAACAGAAACTACTAGAGCTACCCTAGTAGAGCGGTTCCTGGATGACTTACGATTATGTGCACCGGGAGAAACCTTAGACTGCTTAGGCTGAGCTAAATCTAACGACTCCGCGGAGCCATGGTGCCGTTTGGTCATGCTCTTCAAAAGCTTAGGCGATGCAAGAGGCAAATGGACATCCAGTACATGGGTTTGTTTGGTCAAGTCCGTATTATTCTCGTCGCTTCTTGCAGGTGACTCAACTGAGTCATCAGTCAAAAGGGCAAGCCTATTGGCCAAGTGAACAGGACCACCCGCCCCAACAGAGCGAGAGGTAGCAGAAGGGGTTGTCTTTGGACAGGCAGACTAAATTGAAGTGCGTGCAGCCAATGAAACATAAGATGTCGCACTAGTACCGGCCTTCTGGCGGTACAGGAGTTCACGGCGGGCGCTACCAAGGCTGATGCTCCAGGCAATGGAAACAATAAGCTGCAGTATTGCAATACTCCTCAGTATGTGAGTCTAGTGCAGAGCAATTACCACATACTTTGCCGTGACCGTACCCATAGCATAAGAAGCACCCTAAGATTAATAGGCCCGACATTAACACGGTCAGCGAGGGTGAACCCAAAAAAGGTGAGAAGGACCATGTTTGAGGAGTTCCTCATCTTAGTGACCTTCTGGACTGAGTTAGGACACATAGCCAGTATTTCTTCCTCGAGAAATTCATAGAGATCCTGACTGTACACACAACCTTTACTGTAATTAAAGGTGGGATGTGCCTTAATAGTCTCAAACATGCTGTCAGAAGGACATGGTAGATGTTGCAACATCCTTGCCTGCATGATATCTTTCGCTCGCACTAGCACCCCCTTACCGTATTTCTTGAGGTTTCCCTCAGGAATCGTGCCAATCTCTCTGGAGAAGTACCGGGAGGCGTGGATGAAATTCCCGCGCTCATTTCTGTAGTAGGCCACAAACCAACGTGGAGGCGGGATCTGGCGGACTTCAGGAACTGAATTCTCGGAATGGTTGTCAAAAAGATTTGGGATGTAGGCCGTGTCGCTGTCCGAAATATTGCGAGAGTGGAGAAGTTCTGTCTTAAAACCAGAGCCAGCAAGGGGCAGCTTCTCCCAAAACTCTAAAAACGTCATGCTCTGGGCCAGGTACTCTGGTCCAAGGACCTTTGAGATATAATAGACACCGCTATCTCTACTGCGACAGCGGTAGAGAATGCGGTGTCGTAATTCGATCAAACTAGGGCACTCTACCAACAGGTGCCGCACGGTGAGCGGCACTAAGCAGTCATCACAGTAAGGATGAGGGTCCCTGGTCAGAAGGTACCTTTGTGTAAGGTACGTGTGACCTATACGAAGTCGCGCCAATAAAGTCTGTGCACGGCGATCCCGGACATGGGTGTATGTCCACAGAGGGAGTGTGGAAGTAGTGATCTCTCCCATTTTCAAGGTTGCGACCCCCTACAGCCATCTCCTTTGCCAAATTGCTGCAACCGCCACACGAATTACATAAAAAACATCTCGAAACGGAACAGGGGAAGGAGATGGAGCGCGACTTGCTGCCTCTTTAGCGAGGCGGTTGGCGTGTTTATTCCCTGGAACACCAACGTGACCAGGGACCCAACAGAACCCAACACGATATCTTCTTCTGTTAAGAAGAGCAAGAGCACCCCCTTTCCGTATTTCTTGAGGTTTCCCTCAGGAATCGTGCCGATCACTTTTGACAGATACCGGGAGGCATGTATAAAATATCCTCGCCCATTTTTGTAGTACGCCACAAACCAACGTGGAGGCGGGATCTGGCGGACTTCAGGAACTGAATACTCGGAATGGTGGTCAAAAAGATTTGGAATGTAGTCCGTGTCACTGTTCGAAATATTGCGAGAGTGGAGAAGTTCTGTCTTACAGGGATGCTACATGTTCTACAGCCAAACGAGCTTCATCGCATGACAGAAACGTTACATAGCAGCGGTTGGACAGAAAATCCTTATCGTAAACAAGTCGAATACGGAGAACCGTGCCATACACCTTGAGAAGGGAGTGCAAGGCGTAATAAGAAATTGATGGGTTAACATATACCATCACAAGGGAGTCATATGCAGCAAAAATACGTCCCTCAGAAGGTGGGGTAGCATGGAGACACCTGAGTCCATTATGAACGTGTTTTTAATAGTATCACAAGACACAACAGGTATAGCTGAGCAAACGAGAGGCTGGTGGTGAGCGTGTCGCCTGAGGCGGCGGCGAGCGAGAACTGAGGGAAAGACGTGACGTCACCTCAAGCCAGCCAAACTAATTCTTTAAATAGAATGTTTTACAGAAAACGGAGCATGGGCAGTACGTAAGGACATACTAACATAAACACATTATCTGTCTAAGGAACTGAAATGTGTCAAAAACGCATTATTTTGGTTTATTCCAGCGTTTTATGCACAAAAACTCAGAAATGCAGGCAAACCACTATATTTGTTAAAATCTCTTATTTATGTGTTTTAAAGTTTTTTTTTTTTATGAAAAAAAACTATTTCAAATTATTTTTTTTTTTATTCGTCATTTTACATTGTTTTGCTTCAAAACGATAAAATAGACGAAAACAAGCCAATATTGAGAAACGAAAGTAAATGTAAAAAAAAAGTTTTATTTTAGTAGTTTTCAGTTTTTTTTTTTTTTCCACCAAAAGACATAAATGCAGGCAAAACACACTCTTTGTCTAAGGATCTGAAATAATTCAAAAATGCACCAAAAGTCATATATGCAGGTAAATACTTTATTTGTTAAAACGTGTTATTTATGTGTTTTTTTTTAAGGTGTTTTAAAAAAAACTATGTTGATTAAAAATTTTCTTTATTCAAGTCATTTTACATTGTTTTGCTTCAAAACGATAAAACTGATAAAAAAAACTAGCTAATATAGAGAAACCAAAGTAAAAGTAACAAAAACGTGTTATTTTAGTAGTTTTCAGTCTTTTTTTTTTTGCAACAAAACAAAAAATTACTACCAAAACACACTATTTGTTTAAGGATATGAAATAAGTCAAAAATAAGTTATTCGGTGTATTCCAGCGTTTTATGCAGCAAAACTCGGAAATGCTCGCAAATCAGTATCTTTGTTAAAACATTTTTTATGTGTTTTTAAGGTGTTTTGGGAAAAAAAAATTATCTTGATTTAAAATTTTGTTTATTCAAGTCATGTTACATTGTTTTAATTCAAACCGATAAATTTGAGGTGTTTTGTGAAAAAAAAAAAACTATCTCGATTGAAAATTTTGTTTATTCAAGTCATTTTACATTATTTTGCTTCAAAACGATAAAATTGATGAAAACAAGCCAATTTAGAGAAACCTAAGTAAAAGCAAAAAAAACGTGTTATGTTAGTATTTTTCAGCTTTTTTTTTCACCAAAATACAGAAATGCAGGCAAAACACACTATTTGTCTAAGGATCTTAAATATTTAAAAAATGGGTTATTTTGGTGTATTCTAGCGTTATATGCAGCAAAACTCACATATGGAGATAAAACACTTTATTTGTTAAAACATCTTATTTATGTGTTTTTAAAGTGTTTTATGAAAAAAAAAAAAAAAATCGACTGAAAATTTTGTTTGTTCATGTAATTCTACATTATTTTCCTTTAAAACGATAAATTTGATAAAATAAGCCAATATTGAGAAAAAAGAGGTAAAAGTAACAAGAACGTGTGTTATTTTAGAAGTTTTCAAATTTTTTTGCACCAAAACACAGAATTGGTACCTAAACACACTATTTGTTTAAGGATCTGAAATATGTAGAAAATGGGTTATTTTGGTGTATTCTAGCGTTTTATGCACCAAAACTCAGAAACGCAGGCAAAACTCTATACTTTGTTATAAAATCTTATTTATATGTTTTTTAAGGTGTTTTATGAAAAAAAACAATCTCAATTAAAAAAATTTTTGTTCATGTAATTTTACATTGTTTTTCTTCAAAACGGTAAATTTGATAAAATAAGCCATTATTGAAAAAAACATATTATTTTAGTAGTTTTCAGCTTTTTTTCCACCAAAACACAGAATTGCTACCTAAACACACTATTTGTTAAAGGATATGAAATATGTCAAAAATGGGTTATTTTGGTGTATTCTAGCGTTTTATTCACTAAAACTCAGATATGCAGGTAAAACACTATATTTTTTAAAACGTCTCATTTATGTGTTTTTAAGGCGTTTTATGAAAAAAAAAATCAATTCAAATTTTTTTTATTCGTCATTTTACATTGTTTTACTTCAAAACGATAAAATAAATAAAAACAAGCCAATATTGAGAAACCAAAGTAAAAGTAACAAAAACATGTCAATTTAGTAGGTTTTAGCTTTTTTTGCACCAAAACACAGAATTGCTACCTAAACACACTATTTGTTTAATAATCTGAAATATGTCAAAAATGGGGTATTTTGGTGTATTCTAGCGTTTTTATGCACCGAAAATCAGAGATGCAGGTAAAGCACTAACTATATTTGTTAAAATATCTTATTTATGTGTTTTTAAGGTGTTTCATGAAAGAAAATTATTAATTCAAAATTGTGTTTATTGAAGTAATTTTACATTATTTTGCTTGAAATGTCAAAAATGGGTTATTTTGGTGTATTCCAGCGTTTTATGCAGAAAAACTAAAAAATGCTGGCAAAACACTATTTTTGTTAAAACGTTTTATTTATGTGTTTTTAAGGTGTTCTGTGAAAAAATATTAAATATTTTGTGTATTCAGGTTGTTTTACATCATTACGCTTCAAAACGATAAAATTCATGAAAACAAGCCAATTTAGAGAAACCAAACTGAAAGTAACAAAAACTTGTTATTTTAGTAGTTTTCAGCTTTTTTTCCCACCAAAACAGAGAAATGCAGGAAAACACACTATTTGTTTAATAATCTGAAATATGTCAAAAATGAGTTATTTTGGTGTATTTTAGCGTTTTATGCATTTTACATTGTTTTGCTTCTAAACGATAACATTGATGAAAACAACCCAATATAAAGAAACCAAAGTATAGGTAACAAAAATGTGTTATTTTAGTAGTTTTCAGGTTTTTTTCAACCAAAACACAGAAATGCAGGCAAAACACAGTATCTGTCTAAGGAAATGAAATATGTCAAAAACGGATTATTTTGGTGTATTCCAGCGTTTTATGCACTAAAACTCAGAAATTCAGGCAAAACACTATATTTGTTTAAATTTCTTATTTATGTGTTTTAAAGGTGTTTTATGAAAAAAAAAAATTTCAAATGAATTTTTTATTATTCAAGTCATTTTACATTGTTTTGCTTCAAAACGATAAAATAGACGAAAACAAGCCAATATTGAGAAACGAAAGTAAAAGCAAAAACAAAAAAACGTTTTTTAGTAGTTTTCAGCTTTTTTTCTACCAAAAGACAGGCAAAACAGGCAAAACACACTATTTATCTAATGATCTGATATATTTGAAAAAATGGGTTATTTTGGTGTATTCTAGCGTTTTATGTAGCAAAACTCAGATATGCTGGTAAAATTCTATATTTGTTAAAACGTCTTATTTATGTGTTTTTAAGGTGTTTTTTTTATTTTTTATTATCGATTCAATATTTTCTTTATTCAAGTCATTTTACATTGTTTTGCTTCAAAACGATAAAACTGATAAAAACAAGCTATTATATAGAAACCAAAGTAAAAGTAACAAAAACGTGTTATTTTAGTAGTTTTCACCTTTTCTTTTCCAACAAAACATAGAATTACCACCAAAACACACTATTTGTTTAAGGATTTTAAATGTGTCAAAAATGGGTTATTTTGGTGTATTCCAGCGTTTTATGCACCAAAACTCAGATATGCAGGGAAAACACTATATTTGTTAAAATATCTTATTTATGTGTTTTTAAGGTGTTTCATGAAAAAAAAACTATCGATTCATAATTTTGTTTAGTGAAGTCATTTTACATGCATAAAACGCTGAAAAACACCAAAATAACCCATTTTATACATATTTCAAATCCTTAAACAAATAGGGTGATTTGGTAGTAATTCTGTGTTTTGTTGGAAAAAAAAAACGTTGAAAACTACTAAAATAACACGTTTTTTTTTACTTTTACTTTGGTGTCTCTATATTAACTTTTTTTTTATCAGTTTTATCGTTTTTAAGCCAAACAATGTAAAATAGCTTGAATAAAAAAAAAATTTAATCGAGTTTTTTTTATTTTTTAAACACCTTAAAAACACATAAATAAGACGTTTTAACAAATATAGTATTTTACCTGCATATCTGAGTTTTGGTGCAGAAAACGCTAGAATACAACAAAACAACCCATTTTTTTAATATTTCAGATCATTACACAAATACTGTGTTTTAACTGCATTTCTGTCTTTTGGTGGAAAAAAAAGCTGAAAACTACTAAAATAAACCCGTTTTTGTTACTTTTACTTTGGTTTCTGTAAATAGGATTGTTTTCATCAATTTTATCGTTTTGAAGGAAGACAATGTAAATTGACTTTAATAAACAAAATTTTCAATCGAAATACTTTTTTTCACATAACACCTTAAAAACATAAATAAAACGTTTTAACAAAGATAGTGTTTTGCTTGCATTTCTGATTTCTGGAATACACCAAAATAACCCATTTTTTACATATTTCAGATCCTTAAACAAATATTGTGTCTTGGTAGTATTTCTGTGTTTTGGTGCAAAAAAAGCTGAAAACTACTAAAATAACACGTTTTTTTTTACATTTACTTTCGTTTCTATATAATGGCTTGTTTTCATCAATTTTATCCTTTTGAACCAAAACAATGTAAAATGACTTTTAGAAAACAAAATTTTCAAGTTTTTTTTTTCATAAAACACCTTAAAAACACATAAATAAGAAGTTTTAACAAATATAATGTTTTGTGTGCCTATAAGAGTTTTGGTGCATAAAACGCTTGAATACACCAAAATAACGCATTTTTTACATATTTCAGATCCCTAGACAAATAGTGTGTTTTGCCTGCATTTCTCTGTTTTGGTGGAAAATAAGCTGAAAACTACTTAAATAACAAGTTTTTGTTACTTTTACTTTGGTTTCTCTAAATTGTCTTGTTTTCATAAATTTTATCGTTTTGAAGCAAAACGATGTAAAAGAACTTGAATACCCAAAATTTTCAATCGAGATGTTTTTTTTTTTTTCTTCACAAAACTCCTTAAACACATATAAATAAAACGTTTTAACAAAGATAGTGTTTTGCCAGCATTTGCGAGTTTTCCTGCATAAAACGCTGGAATACAAGAAAATTACCCATTTTTTACAAATTTCAGATCCTTAAACAAATAGTGTGTTTTGGTAGCATTTCGGTGTTTTGGTGCAAAAAAAGCTGAAAACTACTAAAATAACACGTTTTTGTTACTTTTACTTTGGTTTCTTAATATTGGCTTGTTTTCGTGTATTTCATCGTTTTCAAGCAAAACAATTTATTATCATCATCATCATTATCATCATCGTCATTATTATTATTATTATTATTATTATTATTATTATTATCATTATTGTTATCATTATCATTTTTATCATTACTATTACTGTGTTTTGGTAGCATTTCGGTGTTTTGGTGCAAAAAAAGCTGAAAACTACTAAAATAACACGTTTTTGTTACTTTTACTTTGGTTTCTTAATATTGGCTTGTTTTCGTGTATTTCATTGTTTTCAAGCAAAACAATTTATTATCATCATCATCATTATCATCATCGTCATCATTATTATTATTATTATTATTATTATTATTATTATTATCATTATTGTTATCATTATCATTTTTATCATTACTATCATTTCTATTAACACTAAGACTATTATCATTGCTGTTATGTAATTCATATTTAGAATTTCTTCATATATATATATATATATATATATATATATATATATATATATATATATATATATATATATATATATATATATATATATATATATATAGTTGAAGAAATATATTCTTTTGACCTGATGCTATGTCTTTTTTTTGTTTCCTTTCGTATGTCACGTCCTGGTTTGCCTTTCAAGAGAGTGTAGAGTGCACTGGTCGTAAAAGTTTTCATAGGTCTAGGTTTTAAGTATCCGAGGCGGCAATACATAAAAAATAAGTAGTCTTAATTTAGTTCTTACCTTGGCAACTTTCTCCACACTGCTACCTGCACATATTATTAGTTCTGGGGTGGCAAACAATACAAATATTAACACAGAAGACAACGTATATTCTTGATAATACATAACTTACATACTATACAAATATATAAACACAAGTGAAATCTTTCCTTCGCATATTAGTTCTGGGGTGGCAAACAATACAAATATTAACACAGAAGACAATGTATATTCTTAATAATACAAAACTTACATACTATACTTATATATAAA
>NC_059264.1:13791549-13806549 GCF_017591435.1 Portunus trituberculatus
GTTGACAGGTAGGTAACTTTAAACCAATCGACAAATAGCAAAGTATCAAGGCGATACGTGGTGAGATTCGAACCTACGTGTAGACGTCTGCCAAATCCCACGCTCACTACCTTATCCACTAGGCCACCGCCTCCCTTGTAGTTATTTAGGTAAATGTTGATAGCTCAGGAATGATACGTGGTGGGATTCCAACCTACGCGTGGACGTCTACCTGATCCCACGCTCACCAACATATCCACTAGGCCACCGCCTCCCTTGTAGTACCCCCCGAGATGAGAATCGCCTTGTCGTGGTGGGGGGGCTTGCATGCCCCTGTGACCTGGCGAGCGAGGCTAAAGGGGGCTTAGGCCCTTGCTCTGCCCTTTCGAGAGGGAGAGGGCTACCCATGCTAGTAAGGTAACCAGTGAGGGGCCACAAAAAATGGTACGTAGGCTGCCAGTGGACCAGCGGAGCCACCCACTGGAGGGATCGCCCAATAGGAGCCGTCCTGTGCTGGATGGTTGGGTGTCCAGGCTGGGATGCTTTGGGAGGGGAGTCTCAGCTCTGTCGTGGACAAACGACGACGACGACAAGTGCTACCTCTCGCTCTGTTGGGGTGGGTGGTCCTGTTCATTTGGCCAATAGGTTTGCCCTTTTGTCTGATAACTCAGTTGAGTCACCTGCAAGAAGCGACGAGAATAATACGGACTTGACCAAACTTACCCATGTAGTTGATGTCCATTTGCCTCCTCCATCGCCTACGTTTTTGAAGGGCATGACCAAACGGCACCGCGGCTCTGCGGAGTCGATAGAATTTGCTCAGCCTAAGCAATCTAAGGTTTCTCCCGGTGCACACGATCGTGAGTCCTCTAGGGACCGCTCTGTAATGGTAGCTTCAGTTATTTCTGTCCAGCCTCCTGTGACGCGCTCCATCCAAGATCGGGCTTCTTGTGATGAGGATGGTCTTAACATGGAGACGTCCGATGATATTGTCACAGCCGTCCCTTGCGGACCCGCTGTGTCAAAAAGTGGAGTCCAGCCTGACCCTCGTCCTCCGAGGACCGGTAGGAGTGATGATGGTTCGCATCGCTCACCGGCAAGTCGAAAGGCAGCGGTCCAACGACCCGGCACATCACAACTCACGGTGTCTTCTCGTCGGTTAATTATTTCTAGTCAGGTGAGTCACGGGCAGCCCCTTCATAAGGCTCGCCCGTCCAATGCACCTAAATAGTCATCTTCAAGCTTTTACAGTGGAACTGTAGAGGCCTTCACGCCTCGTGGAGAGAACTCCGAGCTTTGCTGTCGGAGTTCTCTCCAGCCTGTGTAGCTCTACAAGAGACTATGCTAGGTGATAGTACTTATTCTAGTCCTCCTGGCTACCGTGCCCTTTTTAGTACTCTTTTCCCTAACCAGGGCCACCACGGTGGCACAGCTATTCTAGTCCGTCAGGATATACCTGTTATCCCGTTACAACTTAACTCTCCCCTTCAACTGGTTGCTGTTAAGGTCTTTATGGGATGGCTGTACACTATTTGCAGTTTATATCTCCCTCCTCGGCTTCCTGTCTCCAAGGGTGAGCTTGACGGCCTGGTGCGTCAGCTGACTCAGCCTTTTCTTTTGTTGGGAGATTTTAACGGCCGTCACCTACTGTGGGATGAAGGTGCTAGTAATCCCTGCGGGGTTTTAATCGGTTCTTTTATTGAGGATGAGGGATTAGAGGTTTTAAATTCTAGGGATGTTACACATTTCCACAGTCCTACTGGGACTTTTACAGCTATCGATCTTTCTCTTTGTACATCTAATTCTTTCCTCGATTTTGATTGGCGAGTCCTACCGGATTTACACGGTAGTGACCACTTTCCGATTTTATTGGAATCTGTGAACCCTGAGCCACAGTCCCGGCCCCCACGCTGGGTTTTAGACAAGGCAGATTGGCGTCGATTCACAAACATTAACTCTTTTATCCGTCCGCTGGCTGACTTTTCTACTTGTGCTGAGGCTGTTGATTATTTTATCGATTTTTTAATTTCTTTAGCGCTTCAGACAATCCCTAGGACGTCAGGTCGCTTTGCTAAGCGTCCCGTTCCTTGGTGGAACGCAGCATGCACTGCAGCGGTGAAAAGAGAAACGGACAGCTTTCTCTCGTCTCCGGCGACATTGTAGGGGACCCGCAGTGCCTGGAAGCTTTTCGGCGCTGCCGAGCTCGGGCCCGCCGCGTTTTGAAAGAGGCACAAAGAGCCTCGTGGAAAGCCTATATCTCTTCCATAAACGTCCGCACCCCTCTTACGGATGTCTTCAACAAAGTCCGCCGAATTGCTGGGAAGTATTCTGCTCCTTCCCCACCAATTTTGTTGTCTGCTGGGCGAACGGTGGTAGACCCTAGGAATGTCGTCGACCTCTTCGCGGAGCACTTTGCCAGTGTTTCCCAGAGGCATCCTCCAGAGCAGTGGTTCTCAAACGTTTTCATGAGCGACCCTATTTGGAACATTTCATTCCTTCGCGACCCAGAGTAAGGTAAAGAGAAAGAAAATGTACAATGATTTATAGTTATATACACGAACGAGCCTGCATGGGCCCACTGCCAGTCCAACATACGCGTTTGATACAGGAGTCATTCCTGTCAGAGACACCATTACGTGGTGCCCAGGAGGAGGGAGGTGGGGGGAAGATGAACATACATAACAAAAGTAATTTGTGGTTAAAGAATAATTCAATTTAGTAACTGAAATACACTGAGACACTGAAAGCATGTTAATGTTCCTGTGTCCCTGCGACCCATCAAAATTGATCTCGCGACCCAACTTTGGGTCGCGACCCATAGTTTGAGAACCACTGCTCCAGAGGCATCACCGCCAGAGAATGGAATCTCTCGGCATAAACTTTTCTTCCGCTGGAGGGGAGTCTTATAATGTCCCTTTCTCTGCTTCCGAGTTGCGAACTGCTTTGTCCCAGTGTCACGACTCTTCTCCTGGGCCAGATGATATACCTTATGCCTTCTTGCGCCACATGTCTGACACTGCTTTTAACTTTAGCTTTTAAATCTTTATAATATGATTTGGCATACCGGTGACTTTCCATCTTCTTGGGCTGTGGCAGTGGTTCTCCCATTTCCAAAGCCTGGGAAAGATAATCTCCAGGCTACGAACTACCGTCCTATATCTTTGACATCCTGCATTTGTAAAGTTTTAGAAAGATGGTAAATGTAAGACTCATGTGGTAATAGGAGAGGGGGAAGTACTTGTCATCGGTACAGTACGGCTTCCGAAAGATGCGGTCTACTACTGATGCCCTTTTATCCCTAGAGTCTTCCATTTATGACCACCATCAAGTAACAGTCTTTTTTGACCTGGAGAAGGCCTACGACACGGCTTGGTGTCATGGCATTGTACAGTCTTTGTTTAATTTGGGCCTTCGTGGCCATCTTCCTCTTTTTATCCAACAGTTTTTATCCAGACGTTTTTTTACGGGTTCGAGTGGGTAGTGTTCTCTCTGAGGCTACTGCTCTAAATGACGGCGTTCCACAGGGAAGTATTCTTAGTGTTACATTATTTGCAGTTGCCATAAATGGTGTGATTGATGCTCTCCCAGATGGCATTCACAGCTCCTTATATGTTGATGATTTATGTATTTCTTTTGCTGCTTCTAGGATGTCACTGATTGAGCGCAAGCTCCAACTGGCGATCAATAGGGTGTCCAGTTGGGCAAACATGAACGGTTTTCGATTCCCCACCTCGAAGACCGTAGCTATGCATTTTTGTCGCAACCGTGGTGTCCATCTAGACCCTGATTTATACCTCGCCAATAGACGCCTCTCATGCGTGGAGGCATCTCGATATCTTGGCCTTTTATTTGACAACCGTCTCACCTGGGTTCTCCATTTCTGTTCTCTTAAGGCGTCTTGTCGGCAGGCATTATCCCTTCTTCGGGTTTTAAGTCACACCTCTTGGGGTGCGGACAGGGACACGTTGCTGCTGCTTCACCGTACACTCATACTTCCGAAACTGGAATACGGCTGAGATCTACTCATCCGCAACGGATGCACGACTACGCACGCTTGACCCCGTGCATCATGCTGGGGTCCGCTTGGCTACTGGTGCATTTCGGACATCTCCAATACCTAGCCTTTTAATGGATGCTGGTTTCTGGCCGCTCGAACTCCGGCGCCAGTCTTCGATGCTCCGGTGTTGGTTTCGCACCCACCGTCTTCCTGATTTTGTTCCCTGTGTGTCAATGTTGCGGGACTCGCGCTCGCAGGCGTATGTCACTCGACCGAGTCTCCCTAAACCTTTTGGCCTACGAGTTGCAAATCTCATGGCAGAGTTATCTATCGACCCCACTCCTGTGTACTCTTTCCGGCTCCCCCGAGTTGGTTATTGGCAGCTTCCTGTTACCTCATTATGCCCTCCTGCCATGGATGGCAAGAAGGATTTTCTGCCAGTTCTGTCCCACACACGGTTTTAGAACACTGTTTTATGCATTCTGATGATATCCCTGTTTTTACTGATGGTTCCAAATCCGACGCAGGCGTTGGGTTTAGTGTTGTTTTCCCCTCTTTTTATCGGTGTGGCAGCCTTCCTTCAGTGGCATCTGTCTTCACTGCGGAGCTGTCTGCCATAGTCCTAGCTTTACAGATTATTTTTACTCTACCGGTTTCGTCTTTTACAATTTTTAGTGACTGTCGCAGTGCTCTTACTTCTCTCTCTTGCCCTATATCATTTAACCCTTTGGTTTTGTCAGCCCTGGAGTGGCTATATCTTCTAACACAACGAGGATATCGTGTTGGGTTCTGTTGGGTCCCTGGTCACGTAGGGGTTCCAGGGAATGAACACGCAGATCGCCTCGCTAAAGAGGCAGCAAGTCGCGCTCCATCTCCTTCCCTGTTCCGTTTCGAGATGTATTTCACACTATTCGTGTGGCGGTTGCAGCAATTTGGCAGAGGAGATGGCTAACGGGGGTCGCAACCTCGAAAATGGGAGAGATCACTACTTCCACTATCCCTCAGTGGACATACTCCCATGTCCGGGATCGCTGTGCACAGACTTTATTGGCGCGACTGCGCATAGGTCACACGTACCTTACACAAAGGTATCTGATGACCAGGGACCCACAACCTTATTGTGATGACTGCTTGGTGCCTCTCACTGTACGGCACCTTCTTGTAGAGTGCCCTAGTTTGATTGAGTTACGACACTGCTACCTCTACCGCTGTCGCGGTAGAGATAGCTGTGTCTATTATAGCTCAAAGGTCCTTGGCCCAGAGTGTTTGGCCCAGGACCATGACATTTTTAGGTGTTTGGGAGAAGCTGGGCTTCTCCCAAAGCTTTGAATTTTATTCTTGTTTTATATTGCATTTTAATATTTTATTTCGTTTTATTATCTTTTTTAGTTTTTAAATATTGTATTGTTTTTAACTGTTTTTATATAGTTTTTATAACTACTCTGCCATTTAAAATTTTTGAAGCGGCGCCACATGACCTTAGCCGTTGCGGCGCCTTATATAAAATCCATCCATCCATCCATCCCTTGTAGTAGTCTAAAAGTAAATGTCGATTGCTCAGGAATGACACAATATGGGCCCTAATATAGGCACCACTATAAATAAAATTGCTAGCGCTACTAATGGATGGAAGCTTAAAAGTGCTTCCAGTGCTTTTCAAGTTACCTACAGGCGCTATAGGCCAGCACTTAAAAAATAAATAAATAAAAAAAAAAAAAAGTTGTCCGTCAAGACACCTTCTACAAGAAGGTGCCGTACAGTGAGAGGCACCAAGCAGTCATCACAATAAGGTTGTGGGTCCCTGGTCATCAGATACCTTTGTGTGTGGGTTCGGGCAGACGTCCACGCGTAGGTTGGAATCCCACCCTGTATCGCCTTGATACTTTGCCATTGGTCGAGTGGTTTAAAGATATTTACATGTCACCATAATACCCAGGTTCTATGTGGTTACACCAAAGATGCGCTTGGGTAGTGATATGGGGCCCTTATATGTGTACCACTATAAATAGTACTGCCTGCGCCACTAATGGGTGGAAGCTGAACAGCACTTCCTATACATGCTTTTCAAGTATACCTACTGGTGCTATACACCATAGGGTAAAAAAAAAAAATCAAGTAAGCGTTCTCCCATGGGTACGTGAAAGGAATCTGGGAATACAAAATAGTTCCGTTTTTTAACAACAACAAAGGTGATTGTAGAAAGTGGCGTATATGTGTTAGGCTACATCTATCCTTCACTAAAACTAACACATTAAATGACAAACTTAGCAATGAAACTTATGGAGTAATGTCATTTGTTATTTCTTTTTATTTTTCCTGATGCTGCATTGTGGGTAAGGGGTAAGTAATCAAAAAGTTAAAGACATCAAGGAATACATAAGATTAAGAAGATCGCCATCCATCAGCTACAGTATATAGAACACCACTATTGTTAACAATTCGACTAAATACTTTACAACCAACAATAAATTCAATGTAACTGTTATTACGTAATATTATAATTGGTACTACACTATTATTATTTTTTTTATGTAGGAAAGTAGGCCAGCTAAGGGCAACACAATGTTAAGAAAAGAAGGCCCACCTGATGCTAGTTCTCTAAAAGATAAGACGGGTTATTCAGAACTAGAAAACAAATGTCTTGACACCTCTCTTAAAAGAAGTCAGGTACTAGGAAAACGAAAATACATAAGCAGGTAGGGAGTTCGAGAGTTTACCAGTGAAAGGTATGAATGATTGAGAGTACTGGTTAACTCTTGCGTTAAGAAGTTGGACAGAAAAGGGATGAGAGGAAAAAGAAAGCCTTGTGGAGCAAGGCAGCAGGCGGAGGGAAGACATGCAGTTAGCAAGACCAGTAGAAGAGTTCGCATGGAAATAGTGACAACAGATAGAAAGAGATGCAGCATTCCGGCGATGAGAAAGAGGCTGAAGATAGTCAGCCAGAGGAGGGGAGTTGATGAGACGAAAAGCTTTTGATTCCACCCCATCTAGTAAAACTGTGTGAGTGGAACCCACCCAAACATGTGAAGAGTACTCCATACAGGGGTGGATAAGGCCCTTGTACAAAGTAAGCAGTTGGAGGGGAGAGAAAAACTGTCGGAGACGCCGCAGAACGCCTAACTGAAGTTAGGCGTTTTAACAAGAGATAAAATGTGAAGTTTCCAGTTAAGATTATGAGTAAACGACAGACCGAGGATATTCATTGTGGCAGAGGAGCCAGTTGAGTTTCATTAAAGAAGAGGGGATAGTTGTTTGGAAGGTTGTGTCGAGTTGATAGATGGAGAAATTGATTTTTTTTGAGGCATTGAAAACTACTAGATTTTCTCTGCCCCCAATCAAAAATCTTAGAAAGACCAGATCTGTGGCGTCCCTGTGTGATCTGTTGACTTCCTGAAGGATTGAACGTCTCTGAAAGGATGAGAAAAGATGTAGGATGGTATCATCAGCCTAGGAGTGGATAGGGTAAGAAGTTTGGTTAAGATCATTAATGAATAACAGAAAGAGAGTGGGTGATAGGACACAACCCTGAGAAACACCATTGTTAATAGATTTAGAAGAACAGTGGCCGTCTACCACGGCTATAATAGAACGTTCGGAAAGGAAACTTGAGATAAAGATGCAGAGAGAATGATAGAAACCGTAGGATGGCAGTTTTCTCAGCCACAATCAGAAATCTTAGAAATATCAGAAGTCAACCGTTTTGTGGCGTCCCTGAGTGATCTGTTGTTATCCTAAATGCTTGGTCGTCCCAAAAAAAGACGTGGAAAAATGAAGGATAGTATCATCAGCGTAGGAGTGGATAGGGCAAGAAATTTGGTTAAGTAGATCATTAATGAATAATAAGAAAAGAGTAGGTAACAGGACAGAAGACCGAGGAACACTATTGTTAAAAGATCAGTAGCCTTCTATCACAGCAGCAAAAGAACGGTCGGAAAAGTTTCAGGTAAAGTTTCAAAGAGAAGGATAGAAGCCGTAGGAGAGTAGCTTTGAGATCAAAGCTTTGTGCCAGACTCTATCCAAAGCTTTTGATATATTCAACGCAACACACAAAAAAATCATCAATATCTCTAAATTGAGACGAGCAAGACCTCAGCAAGAAAAACCAGACCACCAGTAGAGCGGCCCTCACGGTCATACTAGCGATGAGAAAAAAAGATTGTGAAGTGACAGATGTTTAAGAATTTTTGAGGATAGATAAAAAAAAAAATTAAGCAAGAAATTAGAGATATAGGGCTATAGTTAGGGGGATTAGGACGGTCACGTTTTGTAGGAACATGTTGAATGCAGGCAAACGTCCAACAAAAAGAAAAGGTGGAAGTAGATAGACATATTTTAAAGAGTTTGGCCAGCCAAGGTGCAAGCACAGAGGCACAGTTTTCGAGAACGATAGGAGGGACCCCATCAAGTCCATAAGCCTTCTGAGGGTTTAAGTCAGCAAGGGCAAGGAAAACATCATTACGAAGAATGATGGATAAACCCAGAATGATCCAAGGAAGAGAGAGTTATTAGGAAAGGTTTGAAAGAAAACTTTAACTTTAGAGACAGATGACATGAAATAAAGGAGGGAAAATTGAAAAGTAAAGTTATTGGCAATGTTTTTGGCCAGATGGCAGAAGTCTCTAGGGAAGTTGGAGTATGAAAGATTTTGACATTTTCTATTTATGAAGGAATGTTTGGCAAGTTCAACAACAGGCATAATTTAGGGAAGAATTGTAAAGTACCTGAGATTTAGGTGATGAAAGGTTCAAGTACCTTTGTGGACAACTTGATTGTAGATCCCATTTTTCTTTTAAATTTTGATTTTCAAGTGAAGGGTGTATGTGTGGTAAGTGAATGTACTTTTGTGTGAAGAAGGAGAGTTGTCTTTAGAGGGTAGGTTGTGACTGCCCCCTTGAGTTGTGAGACACAAAGGAAAACGTTCAGCGAGATCAGAACTAGCTTTAATGAAAGGTTCACAGCACCCCTTGAACTAGTGCTATTAGATCTCTCTGGGAGTAAGTTATTGTTTCAGTAGGTGTTTACTATCTCCTCCTAGTAGTAGTAGTAGTAGAAAAAGTAGTAGTAATAATAGAGGTGGTATTATTATTATTATTAGTAGTAGTAGTAGCAGTAGTAGTAGTAGTATCATTATTATTAATATTATTCCTACTATTGTTGTTAAAAGTATTAGTAGTAGCAGCAGCAGCAGTAGTAGTAGTAGTAGTAGTAGCAGTAGTAGTAGTAGTAGTAGTAGTAGTAGTAGTAGTAGTAGTAGTAGTAGTAGTAGTAGTAGTAGTAGTAGTAGTAGTAGTAGTAGTAGTAGTAGTAGTAATAGAAAAGTAGTAGTAGTAGCAATAATAAAGGTATCATTCTTCTTCTTATTATTATTATTATTATTATTATTATTATTATTATTATTATTATTATTACTATTATTATTATTATTATTATTAGCAGCAGTAGTAGTAGTAGTAGTAGCAGTAGTAGTAGCAGTAGTAGTAGTAGTAGTAGTAGTAGTAGTAGTAGTAGTAGTAGCAGCAGCAGTAGTAGTAGTAGTAGTAGTAGTAGTAGTAGTAGTAGTAGTAGTAGTAGTAGTAGTAGTAGTAGTAGTAGTAGTAGTAGTAGTTGTTGTAGTTGTAGTAGTAGTAAAAGTAGTAGTAGTTGCTGTTGTTGTTATACTCATTTTCTCTGGAATAACTACAGTTTCCATGTCAGAAACCCAACTCTATGTGGTGAACGGAAAACAGGTGATGGTATATTACATTAAGATGTACGAGTATATTCCTCCCTTCTGAGGAGGGGACCAAAAATGTCCCCAGGTCGGACGCCTCTCTTGATAACGACCCTCAAATTTTTCTACATTAACTTCTGCAACATTCGTGGTCTTAGATCTAATTTTCAATCTGTAGAACACCACCTTGCCTCTACTAAACCTCATCTTTTCCTCACCGAAACACAGCTGTCTGAGGCAACTGACAGTAGCCCCTTCTCTGTTCCCAGCTACTTTCTCTATTATCATTTTCATTCCAAAATTGGATGTTGTGTCTATTTACATAGACTTAAGTTGCTCTTGTGCCCACGCTCTTGAATCTTCCGATTTTTTCACCATCTGGCTTCGACTTAACAATCACTCTCAAACTAAATTCATCTGTGCTGGTTATCTCTCCCCTAACTCTTCTGACTATAGTAAATTCTTTGACTACTTAACTTCCAAAGTGGAGCACATTCTATCCGTCTACCCTGTTGCTAAGATTTCCATTCTTGGAGATTCTGGCTTTCATCTCCCATCACTGACCATCCTGGTGAACTATCCTTCAACTTTGCTATCCTCCATGACCTAGAGCAACTGGTGCAACACCCTACTCGTATTCCTGACCGTCTTGGAGACGTGCCCAACATTCTTGATCTCTTCTGCTTATGCTGTCAGCCTTTCATCTCCGTTGGGCTTCTCCGATCACAATCTTATTTCTGTATATTGTTCTGTTTCTCCAATCCCTCCACAGGATCCGCCAAAGCGAAGGTGCCTCTGGCGTTTTACCTCTCCCAGTCCGGAGGAACTGAGGAGCTATTATGCTGATTTTCCCTGGAATGATTACTGCTTCCGTGTCAGAGACCCTTCTCTTTGTGCTGAACGCATAACAGAGGTGATAGTGTCTGGCATGGAGGCGTACATTCCTCATTGTTTTTCTCAACCTAAACCTTCTAAACCTTGGTTTAACTCAGCTTACTCTCGTACTATTTATGATAGAGAGGTTGCCCACAAAAGATACTTGAGTCTTCCATCTCCTGAATCTCACGCACTTTATATCTCGGTCCGGAATCTTGCCAAGTCTGTTCTTCAACTTGCCAAACACTCCTTCATAAGTAGAAAATGTCAAAATCTTTCAAACTCAAACTCCCCTCGAGACTCCTGGCATCTAGTCAAAAACATATCAAATAACTTTACTTCTTCATCTTTCCCTCCTTTATTTTATCCTGATGGCACCACTGCCAACTCCTCTGTCTTTAGAACTGAACTCTTCTCTCAAATCTTTGCTAACAACTCCACCTTGGATGATTTTGGGCTTGTCCCTCCCTCTCCTCCTCCCTCTGAATATTTCATGTCTATAATTAAAATTCTTCGTAACGATGTTTTCCATGCCATAACTGGCCTAACCCCTAGGAAGGCTTATGGTCCTGATGGGATCCCTCCTATTGTTCTCAAAAACTGTGCTTCCGTGCTTGCACCTTGCCTGGCCAAATTTTTCCAACTTTGTCTGTCTACTTTTACCTTTCCTTCCTGCTGGAAGTTTGCCTACGTTCAGCCTCTTCCTAAAAACCGGGTGACCGTTCTGACCCCTCAAACTACTGTCCTATAGCTTTAATCTCTTGCTTGTCTAAAGTTTTTGAATCTATCCTGAATAGGAAGATTCTCAAACATCTGACACTTCACAATCTTTTGTCAGATCGCCAGTATGGCTTCCGTCAAGGTCACTCTACTGGTGAAATTTTTGCTGTAGCGTTAGACATATCAAAAGCTTTTGATAGAGTCTAGCATAAAGATTTGATTTCAAAACTGCCCTCCTATACGGCTTCTATCATTCTCTCTGCAACTTTATTTCAAGTTTCCTTTCTGACCGTTCTGTTGCTGCTCTGGTAGACGGCCACTGTTCTCCTAAATCAATCAATAATGGAGTTCCTCAGGGTTCTGTCCTGTCTCCCATTTTCTTTCTATTATTCATTAATGACCTTCTTATCCAAACTTCTTACCCTATCCACTCCACGCTGATGATACCACCTTACATCTTTCCACGTCCTTTCAGAGACGACCAACCCTTCAGTTAACAGATCACGCAGGGACGCCACAGAAAGTCTGAATTCCGATCTTTCTAAGATTTCTGATTGGGACAGAGAAAGTCTAGTAGTTTTCAATGCCTCAAAAACTCAACTCTTCTATCTATCAACTCGATACAACCTTCCAGACAACTATCCCCTCTTCTTCAATGACACTCAGCTGTCTCCCTCTTACACAGTGAATATCCTCGGTCTGTCCTATACTCATAATCTTAACTGGAAACTTCACATCTCATCTCTTGCTAAAACAGCTTCTATGAAGTTAGGCATTCTAAGGCGTCTTCGCCAGCTTTTCTCGTCCCTCCAACTGCTTACTCTGCATAAGGGGCTTATCCGCCCCTGTATGGAGTACTATTCGCATGTTTGGGGGGGTTCCAGTCACAGTTTTACTAGATAGGGTGGAATCAAAAGCTTTTCGTCTCATCAATTTTTCTCCTCTGACTAACTGTCTTCAGCCTCTTTCTCACCACCGAAATGTTGCATTTCTTTCTATCTTTTATCACTATTTTCATGCTAACTGTTCTACTGATCTTGCTAACTGCATGCCTCTCCTCCTGCGGCCTCGCTGCACAAGGCTTTCTTCTTCCTCTCATCCCTATTCTGTCCAACTCTCTAACGCAAGAGTTAACCAGTATTGTCAATCATTCATACCTTTCACTGGTAAACTCTGGAACTCCCTCCCTGCATCTGTTTTTCCGACGTCCTACGACTTGTCTCCTTTTAAGAGGGAGGTATCTAGGCATTTGCTCCCTAATTTTGGCTGACGCTTTTCCACTTTTTAGAGAGCCAGCACGCAAGTGGGAACTTTTTTTTTCATCTTTTTTTTTCGCCCTCTTACCTACATAAAAAAAAAACTACTACTATACTACAACTACTAATACTACTACTTCTACTACTACTACTATTACAACTACTACTACTACTATTGCAACAACTACTACTACTACTACTACTACTACTACTACTACTACTACTACTACTACTACTACTACTACTAGTATTACTAGTAATATAATTCTACTACCAGGACTCCTGTTACCGGTACAACTACTGTTATTAAATGGGCTCCTATTACCGGTTCTATTATTACTACTGTTACTACTACTACTACTACTACTACTACTACTACTACTACTACTACTACTACTACTACTACTGTTGCTAACAGCACCAGTACCACTACCTTTTATATCTCTCTGACATATTCCTCGTAACCTTCACTTCGCAATAGAATGCTGCCAATATCTTTACTGATTCGCGGCGCTTGATTACCTGTCAGGGTACTAATTGGTCTGGCAGAGGAACACTTCAAGTTCATCAAATTATATTATAATGTTACCTGTTAACCAAAAAGCTGAATGTAATTATTTTCTTATTGGAGGTATTTAGTACCACTGCTATCTACTACCATTCCTGGTGCTGCTGCTGCTACTACTACTACTGCTCTACTATTACTACTGCTGCTGCTGCTGCTGCTGTTGCTGTTGCTGCTGTTGCTACCAGTACTATTAACAATTATGATACTACTACTACTACTACTACTACTTCTACTGTGATTGCTACCAATACTGATACTACTAGTACTAATATTACTACTACTTCTACTACTATGTAGTGACCTGCCCGGCGAGATTAGCACGGTCACTCCGCTAATCCGTCCCAAGTGCACAGCTTGACCTGACGCCAGCCTCACTGCCTGGATCCTAGAATCACGTGGAGTCAGTCAGCACTATGCTTGCGACTCACCACCACCTTTCGTCAGCTCCTCCGTCACCGCTACCCGACGTGTATTCTAATAAACAGAAGACCATGACAACCTAGTTTACTTATCCATCAGCGTCTTGGCTAGAGTAAATACTAAAATTAGTGACCTTGAAGTGTTGTATTCTTGATGCGTGATGGAGCAGTACAGTGCTAGTGACAATGCACTAAGTGACTCATTGCGTGTGCATGGTTCCTGCACCTCGATGCTGTTTGGGCCGACACAGACCTCCCCGACGTGCACTAATACCAAGAGGTGGTTCAGGCGCTGGCGCCGAGGTTGCTGCCCGTCTGTACAATGTCCGTATCACCTCGGCTGAGACAGACAGCTGCCGTCAAGTCTACCATCATGGGGCTTTCGTGAATACTACAACTACTACAACTTCTACAACTATTACTACTACTACTACTACTACTACTACTACTACTAAAAATAATGATAATAATGATAATAATAAAACTTGCTGCTGGCATTATCACTGCTGCTGCTGCTATACTATAATTTCTACTACTACTACTACTACAACTATTACTGCTACTGCTACTACTACTATTACTACTACTACTACTACTACTACTACTACTAATAATAATAATAATAATAATAATAATAATAATAATACTGCTGCTGCTGCTGCTACTACTACTACTACTACTACTACTACTACTACTACTACTACTACTACTACTGTTACTGCTGCTGCTGCTGCTGCTGCTGCTGCTACTACTACTACTACTACTATTATTATTACTACTACTACTACTACTATTAACACTGCTGCTGTTGCTGTTGCTGGTGTTCCTATTGCTTATACTAATACTGTTGTAATTGCTATCACTACATATGCTACTACTACTTTGAGAAGTACTACTGCTGCTACTGTTATTATTAGTACTACTGCAACAAGTATTAGTATTAACACTGCTACTACTACATCTACTACTACTACTACTACTACTACTACTACTACTACTATTACTTTTTCTGTAATTGCTACTACTACCACAGTTGCTGTTAATGCTTCAATTAATCATTTTACTACTACTGCTACTACTACTACTACTACAACTACTACTACTACTACTACTACTACTACTACTACTACTACTACTATTACTACTACTACTACTACTACTACTTATGCAGGAGGAGAAGCTAGCTAAGGGTAATAAAAATGGAAAGAAAGGCCCACTGGGTTGCCAGTTCCCTTCATGATCATAAAAAGTTCTCCAGAAGTGAGGGACAAATGTCTTAGTCTTAGTCAAGTCGTAGGGAAGATGGAAATACGGCAAGTCGTAGTGGAACCCTTTTAAACATGCGAAGAATATTCCATACAAGGACGGATAAGGCCCTTGTACAGAGTTAGCAGTTGGAGGGGCGGAAAAATCTGACGGAGACGCCTCAGAATGCTTAACTTCATAGAAGCTGTTTTAGCAAGAGATGAATTCTG
>NC_059264.1:13811549-13855087 GCF_017591435.1 Portunus trituberculatus
TCAAATAGCTTTTGCGGGGCAACCTCTTTATCAAGTATAGCACAAGAACAGGCCGTGTTAAACTAAGGTTTAGAAGGTTTAGGTTGAGAAAAACAATGAAGAATGTACGCCTCCATTCCAGACACTATCACCTCTGTTATGCGTTCAGCACAAAGAGATGGGTCTCTGACACGGAAACAGTAATCATTTCAGGGAAAATCAGCATAATACTCCTCAGGTCCCCTTAACTGGCAGAGACAAAACGCCAGAGGCACCTCCGAATAGAGGAACCTGGGGAGGGATTGAAGAAATAGCACAAGATACATAAATGAGGTTGTGATCGGAGGAGCCGAAAGGACAAGATAGGGTAACAGCATAAGCTGAAGTATTACAGGTAAGGAAGAGATAAATAATGTTGGGCTGCCTTAATGTGGTTTATATGCAGTCAATGCTTAGATTACGTCTGCTATTCTAGGCACTGATATCACAGAAATTTCATTGTTAAAGTGTTCAGCTTGAATTTCTTCCTACCACTGTGATGGAAATGTTTTATATAAAGTAGGACTGAGAAATATCTCACCTTTGCCCGTAAGCTCAAGGCAAGTAGGTGTATTACTTGGGGAAGCTTTTCCTTACTCAAAAAAAGTTTAAGTGTTGGATAACTTTCCTTGTCTTTCACTTAATCATGTAGATATATTAGAAAATTCTCTCATGTCTTATTTTCATTTTATCAAAATGGATCATATTTTTAATTTGGATTTTCCTGACTATGAATGCAATTTACTGACGCTCATTCATATTTTCCTAAATATTGTCTTCCTTCCTGATGAAGCCTTGGGCCACACAACTGTCCTCAGTTTGATATTTTTTTTTGTTTGCTTATGACCTGCACTAAACCTAGTTTAATTATGAGAGTTGAGGGGTCTTCTATTGTCGTAACAGAAATTTGTGTCGTCACCAGCATCACTGAAGATCCGTTGCGAAAGAGAGGAGACAAGTTACTTAATGGTTCTTTGGGTACCTACAAACAGCCTATACCAAGGAAGGACAGGTTGATAGCTGGAGTGGCATGTGGTCTGAGTCCCCCATTTCCTCTTGGAGTATAAGCGTAAATTTAATAAATTCGTGTCAAGCCATCGAGTCCAGTTCATAGTGTCCAGGGACATGTTAGCCCTGTCCTGACAGGAGGAATGTATGTGGAGTTGAGATTTACATTGGAAATCAAGAAGATAGAGCCGAAAGCTACATCTGAGGCAAGGTGATAGAGAGATGATGAGAGTAGGGAGTCAAAATGCTTGAGGCAGAGAAGGAGAAAGAGGTGGTGTTACTAGAAGCAGAACATGAGAAGGCGAAGATGTATTAATTAAGGGGCCCTATCACGGATTTCATGGTAAAATCGAAAAAAATCACCATTTGAGGTTTGTCTCTAAAATAAATACCATCATATGGCAATATCGTGTTCAAGTTTGAAAATGTTTGGAGCACTAGAAATGCTTTAAACGGGGCTTTAATAATTGGTTTAAATGTCCCACGCGCAGCACATGGATTTGTTTACATCGCAGAAATGTCCTATAAACTCTTCCCTGTAGGATATATATGATTTTCATGATTTTCATTTTTGAAATTATCGTACCCTGGAAGGGTGCAGGCTCCTCTCTAAGCAGCCAGTTACCAGTAGCTCGCGGGCTGTCGAGGAGAGCAGATGTATGTCAAATTGATGTATGATCCGCCCCTTCATACTCCACTTTACATTACTTTTCGTTGCTGCTGGACACAGTTATCACTATGGGGAGACACAGCAAGCTTCGTAAGTCACAGAAACTCAAAATAGAGGCTGCTAGGAGGTCACTAGAAGCAAAAAGAAGGACGCACAGACAGGCTGACACCGTCCAACCCGTCCCGCCTGCAACGAGTGACGTAAGGAATGAGGATGCAGTTCCTCCCGCCCGCACCTCAAGCGCAGAGAAGCGAAAAAGACTTTCTTACAAGGAAAAAGAAGAGGAATTGAGTGAGGAGGAGAATCTCATCCACTGATGCTAATCCTTGCCATCATTTGTGCCCAAAGTCAGAACAATCATGGTGCTTTTACGAGAAAGCCAAGGCAAAGGGAGAAACACCACCGTCGCACACTACCATGCGAGTAAAGTTCGATCTGGCGCCAGAGCAACTAGAAAACGTGAAGAAAGTCTATACGAGGCTAACCACAGATGAAATGATGACTAGATGTATGCGTGGAAAGACTCAAAATGCCAATGAATCATTGCATGCCAGAGTGTGGAATTACTGCCCAAAACATATAAACACCACGAAGGGCAGGTGGACTTTGCTGTGGCCACAGCCGTCAGCAACTTCAATGTTGGATATCTGGCCAGTGACATACCACTCACAACCTCCATGAAAAGGTACCTGGACAAGAAAGACTCGCAGATGAATGCCCCAATCAAGAAAAAGATGAGGAATAAGAAGCTGGAGAAGGAGCTGGCTTATGAAAGAGGAGCGCACTGAGCATGGGAATCTTCGCTCAACTTTAGAGGCGATTTTCTCGAATGTAAGTTATTGACCTTTATGTGTTTTTTCTCCTTTGTTTCTCAACCAATCTTCTTCATCTTTTCTGTGTATGTAGAACTTGAAATTCTCTAAAAGATTGTCAGTCTAAATATTTATTACAGATTATATATTTTTTGGTACCACTTGAAATGTCTACCATTTTACGCACAATACAGAATCACTTGTTTTAAAAAAAAATACTGCAAAATTTGAGTACATTTTAAGAAAAACAGACTTACAGAAACTTTGCAAAAATAATCAACTTTCAGCATGTAAATTTACAAAAGTCTATATTTTACCAATCACGAGAAATATCAAATTTTATTAACTTTTCTTAAATTAGTCATATCTCCCAAATTAAAGGATATTTCCTTTTCTTTTTTCAGGGGCTGTTGCATCACACTTACATGTAGTATTAGGCCAATTTGTGATATTCAAAATAAATTAGTTTAATTAATATGATTTTTTTTCCATAATCCCGTCAAATCCGTGAGGGGAAGAGGTTGAGAGGAATCGATTATTTGAGTTGGAGATGATTAGAAGAGAAATTATATCACCTCATGGCTTGGGAAGAGGAAAAGGAGTTAGAGAAGATGCTGCAGAAACCCAGATGGTGAGGAATTTCAAATAAATTGATTAAAGCAAAGTCATCGAATGGTTTAGGTTTGAGTAAAGGACTCAGAGTTTGACTGACCTCAGGAAGCCCTCCACCTACATAAACTGAAAGCATGCAACACAACACTCCTAGGTATAGCATGCCCCCAATTATTTGTGACTTTAAATATTCTTGGCACTTTTAATTGCCCTACATCGTACACAGGTTCTAAGATCCCCCAGAGGCCAGTGGCTTTAAGCTTGTCTTCGAGCCGATATCAGGAAAGCAATGGGGTCTACCCAGTGTTTAGTAGTGAGGTTTAGTGACAAAGTCCTGCTTTCTCATCCGTTGGTGTTTCACCGTTCCCCATGAGGTCTGGTTTGGACTGGTGAGGCTGATAACGTCCACTTCTGTGCCAGGCCTCTGTTGAGATTGCTGTTAATGTATTAACCCATAGGGAACGGGTGGGCGGTGATCAACGCTCTGATCCCGGCTAGGCATGTATTTCGATATAATGCCTTCTATTTTTTTTTTTTTTTTATCTTTTTCAAATGAATCGGAACATGTCATGAGTACTTTTAGTGGAGAATCACTATGTCAGATGTTTTTTTTTTTTTTTCATCCGAAGGAAGAAAATATATAGTTTGACCTGTGTCCGAATTCTTACGCTAAAGACCACATCCCACACAGCACGATGTGAGGCGATCGCGCCATGAATCAGCAGGATTTGCAGAAAAAAAATAACTATCATGTAACATCATGTAAAAAAAATCAAGAGTAGTGAAACATCGAGTAACACTCTAGACTAGAGCGTACCATGGTTGTCGTCCACTTTTCCCGATTCATCCTGAAAAAAATAGTAACCCTTATTTTTTTGTGATTTATCACAAAAAACCGTTACAAACCTAACGTATCGATATTGGTGTATTCATGGCTTCCCAAAAACTGTACGACAATCCAGATAAAAGCACGATAAGCGATCAAAAGCTGAACAATGATGGAATGATAACATAACTAACTTGTAAAAAAATTACATCATCCATCGTTGTTTACAGTTGCAAATCTTAGACGATAATAACATGATAAACACGATTAGTCAAATGAAGGTTTTGTAGGCCTCCACTGTGGCCATAAAGTGCAGTGTAATGTCAAAATGTGGACCTGGTTCCAGTGCCTTTCTCCAATTTGTGTCTTGTCTACTTATTCGAGGTGTAATTCGCTGCAATATTTCATTGAACATGGCATGGTCGACCAGCAGATAATATGTGTAGGAATCAGGGTCATATTCTTGGAGCTCTGGCAGAAGTTGGTAATAGTGGCCATACTGTTCTTTCTCTCTGCACAATCCACGACCTAGCAAACCACTTTCTGGCCTTCCTTCCTCGCTTCTTGTGTCGTTGGTCAATGTTGAGTAGATGAGTTAGATAAATTTGAATCTTGAGGTTCTTGATCAGCAGACTATTAATTTCAAGTTCATCCGTGTAGTACTCATGTGCTTGGGAGGCATGAGAAGGCCTATGTGGCCAGGCATGTCCTGCAGGGGATGGCGTCCCAACAACATTGAGATTACAACAATAGTAGAAAATATCACTGTGTGTTTGGTACCATAAGCCAAAACTTGACACTCCTGCGTCATTCAAATAATGTCTTCTTTTTTTTTTATCTTGATTTCTGCTGACCGCCTGCCTGAAATCATCATACCCAAACACTACTTCTCCTCCAACATTGTTAAGGCCTCAATGTCAGTGAATCCTTTTGTCCTTGTTTAATTATGGGATTCACTAGCCATGATGAAAGCACTGTGAAGATTGCTGACTGTGGTGAGTATTAGCTATGGGCACGTGACGCTGTATCAGTGTTTATGAACAATGCTATATAATTTCCTCAGCTCTGGAGTAGAGATGATATAAAGCTGCCTTTCCGCGTGACAACACGATACTGGCATATCCGTCCCCGTAACCAATAAAAGAACTGTTCGGCAGGTTAGCAACCTTCAGCCGCCAACCGCCTCGAATCTTTATGGCGCTGTTTAACGTCGGTTACTATGTGAGCGGGAAGGTTGGTATGGAGGTTGTTTCTACCAACATAGACAACAACATACTTCTATGATCCGGCTGCCGCGCTCAGAGAGCTTCCTCATGCCCAGGATACACCAGGAGTTATGAGGAATTGTGCTGTACCACTAAGAAGCGAATGTATACTCAAACGATACGACATTGACAGAGGAAACATGTGTGCCATTGTAGCAAGAAACCGTGTCCCTTGAAAAATCGTGTACCATTCCTACTGTGCATGCGCCACCAAAGGAAAAATGTATGCAGCAGTCAGTATGCCTCTAGTCACCACCATGAACAAAGACAAAGAGTGCATGGATGTGTGTCTGTCGCACTCTTTCCTGTTTTATTCCTTTTTTCTCTTGTGACGCCTGTTATCTTCATATAGAAAACGTAAAAAAAAAAAAAAAACATTTTGCCCCTATCCTCTCTCTCTCTCTCTCTCTCTCTCTCTCTCTCTCTCTCTCTCTCTCTCTCTCATAATGTATGTATGTAAGTGAATATTACATGTAAGATGACTCACAGCAGTAGGTGAAATAAAATTATCATTATTAATAATAATAATAATAATATTATTATTATTATTATTATTATTATTATTATTATTATTATTATTATTATTATTATTATTATTATAATCATCACCATTAATCTCTCTCTCTCTCTCTCTCTCTCTCTCTCTCTCTCTCTCTCTCTCTCTCTCTCTCTCTCTCTCTCTCTCTCTCTCTCTCTCTCTCTCTCTCTCTCTCTCTCTCTCTCTCTCACTCCTCGTCTGACCACCGTGGTGATCAGACAGGTGGTAGTACCATTTGTCTTGGAGGGACCACGGCTGCTACGTCAGGGCTTCAGGTCATGGAGTACTCGGGCCCTGCTACGTATTCCATGCTTGAGGGCGACCTACGGCTGAGCGAGGCAGCGGTCCAACGACCCGGCACATCACAACTCCCGGTGTCTTCTCGTCGGTTAATTATTTCTAGTCAGGTGAGTCACGGGCAGCCCCTTCAAAAGGCTCGCCCGTCCACTGCACCTAAATAGTCATCTTCAAGCTTCTACAGTGGAACTGTAGAGTCCTTCGCGCCTCGTGGGGGGAACTCCGAGCTTTGCTGTCGGAGTTCTCTCCAGCCTGTGTAGCTCTACAAGAGACTATGCTAGGTGATAATACTTATTCTAGTCCTCCTGGTTATCGTGCCTGTTTTAGTACTCCTTTCCCTGACCAGGGCCACCACGGTGGCACAGCTATTCTAGTCCGTCAGGATATACCTGTTATCCCGTTACAACTTAACTCTCCCCTTCAGGTGGTTGCTGTTAAGGTCTTTATGGGACGACTGTACACCATTTGCAGTTTATATCTCCCTCCTCGGCTTCCTGTCTCCAGGGGTGAGCTTGACGGCCTGGTGCGTCAGCTGACTCCGCCTTTTCTCTTGTTGGGAGATTTTAACGGCCGTCACCCATTGTGGGATGAAGGTGCTAGTAATCCTCGTGGGGTTTTAATCGGTTCCTTTATTGAGGATGAGGGATTGGAGATTTTAAATTCTGGGGATGTCACACATTTCCATAGTCCTACTGGGACTTTTACAGCTATCGATCTTTCTATATGTACATCTAATTTTTTCCTTGATTTTAATTGGCGGGTCCTACCGGATTTACACGGTAGTGACCACTTTCCTATTATATTGGAATCTGTGAACTCTGAGCCACAGTCCCGGCCCCCACGCTGGGTTTTAGACAAGGCAGATTGGCCTCGATTCACAGACCTTAGCTCTTTTATCTGTCCGTTCGCTGACTTTTCTACTTGTGCTGAGGCTGTTGATTATTTTACCGATTTTTTAATTTCTTTAGCCCTTCAGACAATCCCTACAACGTCAGGTCGCTTTACTAAGCGTCCCGTTCCTTGGTGGAACGCAGCATGCACTGCAGCGGGAAAGAGAAACGGGCACCTTTCTCTCGTCTCCGGCGACATCGTGGGGACCCGCAGTGCTTGGAAGCTTTTCGGCGCTGCCAAGCTCAGGCCCGTTGCGTTTTGAAAGAGGCAGAAAGAGCCTCGTGGAAAGCCTATGTCTCTTCCATAAACGTCCACACCCCTCTTACGGATGTCTTCAGCAAAGTCCGCCGAATTGCTGGGAAGTATTCTGCTCCTTCCCCACCAATTTTGTTGTCTGCTGGGCAGACCCTAAAAATGTAGCCGACCTCTTCGCGGAGCACTTTGCCAGTGTTTCCCAGAGGCATCCTGCAGCTCCGGGCGCACGTCACCGCCAGAGAATGGAATCTCTCAGCATAAACTTTTCTTCCGCTGGAGGGGAGTCTTATAATGTCCCTTTCTCTGCTTCCGAGTTGCGGACTGCTTTGTCCCAGTGTCACGACTCTTCTCCTGGGCCAGATGATATACCTTATGCCTTCTTGCGCCACATGTCTGACACTGCTTTTAACTTTCTTTTAAATCTTTATAATATGATTTGGCATACCGGTGACTTTCCATCTTCTTTGGTTGTTGCAGTGGTTATCCCATTTCCGAAGCCTGGGAAAGATAATCTCCAGGCTACGACGAACTACCGTCCTATATCTTTGACATCCTGCATTTGTAAAGTTTTAGAAAAGATGGTAAATGTAAGACTCATGTGGTACTTGGAGAGGGGGAAGTACTTCTCATCGGTACAGTACGGCTTCCGAAAGATGAAGTCTACTACTGATGCCCTTTTATCCCTAGAGTCTTTCATTTGTGAGGCCTTCGCTAATCACCACCATCAAGTAAGTCTTTTTTGACCTGGAGAAGGCCTACGACACGGCTTGGTGTCATGGTCTTTGTTTAATTTTGGCCTTCGTGGCCATCTTCCTCTTTTTATCCAACAGTTTTTATCCAGACGTGTTTTACGGGTTCGAGTGGGGAGTGTTCTCTCTGAGGCTACTGCTCTAAATGACGGTGTTCCACAGGGAAGTATTCTTTGTATTACAATTTTTGCAGTCGCCATAAATGGTGTGATTAATACTCTCCCAGATGGCATTCACAGCTTCTTATATGTTGATGATTTATGTATTTCATTTGCTGCTGCTAGGATGTCATTGATTGAGCGCAAGCTCCAACTGGCGATCAATAGGGTGTCCAGTTGGGCCAACATGAACGGTTTTTGATTCTCCATCTCGAAGACCGTAGCCATGCATTTTTGTCGCAACCGTGGTGTCCATCCAGACCTGGATTTATACCTCACCAATAGACGCCTCTCATGCGTGGAGGCGACTTGATATCTTGGCATTTTATTTGACAACCGTCTCACCTGGGTTCCCCATTTCCGTTCTCTTAAGGCGTCTTGTCGGCAGGCATTATCCCTTCTTCGGGTTTTAAGTCACACCTCTTGGGGTGTGGACAGGGACACGTTACTGCTGCTTCACCGCATTTCGGACATCTCCAATACCTAGTTTTCTAGTGGATGCTGGTTTCTGGCAGCTCGACCTCCGGCGCCAGTCTTCGATGCTCCGGTGTTGGTTTAGCACCCATCGTCTTCCCGATTCTGTCCCTTGTCTGTCAATGTTGCGGGACTTGCGTTTGCAGGCAAATGTCACTCGACCGAGTCTCCCTAAACCTTTTGGCCTTTTTGGCCTTAGAGTTGCAAATCTCATGGCAGAGTTATCTATCGACCCCACTCTTGTGTACTTTTTCCGGCTCCCACAAGTCGGTTATTGGCAGCTTCCTGTTATCTCATTATGCCCTGCCATGGATGGCAAGAAGGATTTTCTGCCAGCTCTGTCCCACACACGGTTTTTAGAACACTTTTTTTATGCATTCTGATGATATCCCTGTTTTTACTGATGGTTCCAAATCCGACGCAGGCGTTGGATTTAGTGTGGTTTTCCCCTCTTTTTATCGGTCTGGCAGCCTTCCTTCAGTGGCATCCGTCTTTACTGCGGAGCTGTCTGCCATAGTCCTAGCTTTACAATTAATTTTTACGCTACCGGTTTCGTCTTTTACAATTTTTGGTGACTGTCGCAGTGCTCTTACTTCTCTCCCTTGCACTATATCCTTTAACCCTTTGGTTTTATCAGCCCTGGACTAGCTATACCTTCTTACACAACGAGGATATCGTGTTGGGTTCTGTTGGGTCCCTGGTCACGTTGGTGTTCCAGGGAATGAACATGCAGATCGCCTCGCTAAAGACGCAGCAAGTCGCGCTCTATCTACTGCCTCTGTTCCGTTTCGATATGTCTTTCCTCTAATTCGTGAGGCAGTTCCAGCAATTTGGCAGAGGAGATGGCTAACGGGGGTCGCAACCTCGAAAATGGGAGAGATCACTATTTCCTCTATCCCTCACTGGACATACACCCATGTTCTGGATCGACGTTTACAGACTTTATTGGCGCGACTGCGTATAGGTCACACGTACCTTACACAAAGGTACCCGTTGACCAGGGACCCTCAGCCTTACTGTGATGACTGCCTGGTCCCACTTACCGTGTGGCACTTATTGGTAGAGTGCCCTAGTTTGATAGAGTTACGACACCGCTACCTCTACCGCTGTCGCGGTAGAGATAGCGATGTCTATTATATCTCAAAGGTCCTAAGACCAGAGTGCCTGGCCCAAGGCCATGATGTTTTTAGATTTTTGGGAGAAGCTGGCCTTCTCCCAAAGCTATGAATTTTATTCTTATTTTATTAGGTATTTTAATATTTTATTTAGTTTTATTGTCTTTTTTTTAGTTTTTAAACTACTGTATTTTTTTTAACTGTTTTTAGACATTTTAAATTTTTGAAGCGGCGCCATATGACCTTGGCTGTTGCAACTCCCGGTGTCTTCTCGTCATTTCATTATTTCTAGTCAGGTCAGTCACTGGCAGCCTCAAAAGGCTCGCCCGTCCACTGTACCCAAATAGTCATCTTCAAGCTTCTACAGTGGAACTGTAGAGGCCTTCGCGCCTCGTGGGGGGAACTCCGAGCTTTACTGTCGGAGTTCTCTCCAGCCTGTGTAGGTCTGCAAGAGACTATGCTTGGTGATATTATTTATTCTAGTCCTCCTGGCTATCGTGCCTTTTTTAGCACTCCTTTCCCCGAGCGGGCCCACCACGGTGGGATAGCTATCCTAGCCCGTCAAGACACACCTATTGTCTCCTTGCAACTCAACTCTCCCCTTCAGGTGGTTGCTGTTAAGGTTTTTATGGGACGATCATACACTATTTGCAGTTTATATCTCCCTCCTCGGGTTTCTGTCTCCAGGGATGAGCTTGACAGCCTGGTGCGTCAGCTGACTCCGCCTTTCCTTTTATTGGGAGATTTTAATGGCCGTCACCCATTGTGGGATGAAGGTGCTAGTAATCCTCATGGGGTTTTAATCGGTTCTTTTATTGAGGATGAAGGATTGGATGTTTTAAATTCTGGGGATGTTACACATTTCCACAGTCCTACAGGGACTTTTACAGCTATCGATCTTTCTCTGTGTACATTTAATTCTTTCCTTGATTTTAATTGGCGGGTCCTACCGGATTTACACGGTAGTGACCACTTTCCAATTTTATTACAATCTGTGAACACTGAGCCACAGTCCCGGACGCCATGCTGGGTTTTAGACAAGGCAGATTGGCCTCGATTCACACACCTTAGCTCTTTTATCCGTCCGTTGGCTGACTTTTCTTCTTGTGCTCAGGTGTTGATTATTTTACCGATTTTTTTTATTTCAGTAGCGCTTCAGACAATCCCAAGGACATCACGTCGTTTTACGAAGCGTCTCGTTCCTTGGTGGAACGCAGCATGCACTAGAGCTGTGCAAGAGAAACGGGCGGCTTTCTCTCGTCTCCGGCGACATCGTGGGGACCCGCAGTGCTTGGAAGCTTTTCGGCGCTGCCGAGCTCGGGCCCGCCGCGTTTTGAAAGAGGCACAAAGAGCCTCTTAGAAAGCTTATGTGTCTTCCATTAATGCCCACACCCCTCTTATGGATGTCTTGCTGGGAAGTATTCTGCTCTTCCCCCACCAGTTTTGTTTTCTGCTGGGCGAATCCTAGGACTGTCGCCGACCTCTTCGCGGAGTACTTTGCTAGTGTTTCCCGGAGGCATCCTGCAGCCCCGGGCGCACGTTACCGCTAGAGAATAGAATCTCTCTGCATAAATTTTCCTTCCTCTGGAGGGGAGTCCTATAATGTCCCCTTCTTTACCTCCGAGTTGCGGACTACTTTGTCCCAGTGTCATGACTCTTCTCCTGGTCCAGACGGCATTCCTTATGCCTTTTTGCGTCACATGTCTGAGAGTGCTTTTAACTTTTATTAAATGTGTATAATATGATTTGGCATACCGGTGACTTTCCAACTTTATGGGCTGTGGTAGTGGTTCTCCCATATCCTAAGCCTGGGAAAGATAATCTTCAGGCTACGAAATATCGTCCTATATCGTTGACGTCCTGCATTTGTAAAGTATTAGAAAAGATGGTTAATGTAAGACTCATGTGGTACTTGGAGAGGGGGAAGTACCTGTCCTCGGTACAGTACGGCTTCCGAAAGATGAGGTCTACTACTGATGCTCTTTTATTCCTAGAGTCTTCTATTTGTGAGGCTTTCGCTATTCACCACCATCAAGTAACAGTGTTTTTTAACCTGGAGAAGGCCTACGACACGGCTTGGTGTCATGGCATTTTACAGTCTTTGTTTAATTTTGGCCTTCGTGGCCACCTTCCTATTTTTATTCAGCAGTTTTTATCCAGACGTCTTTTACAGTATCGAGTGGGGCGTGTTCTCTCTGAGGCTATTGCAGTAAATGATGGTGTCCCACAGGGAAGTATTCTTAGTGTTACACTATTCGCAGTCGCCATTAATGGTGTTATTGATACTCTCCCAGATGGCATTCACAGCTCCTTATATGTTGATGATTTATGTATTTTATTTGCTGCTGCTAGGATGTCACTGATTGAGCGCAAGCTCCAACTGGCGATCAATAGGGTGTCCAGTTGGGGTAACATGAACGGTTTTCGATTCTCCACCTCCAAGACCGTAGCTATGCATTTTTGTCGCAACCGTGGTGTCCATCCAGACCTGGATTTATACCTCGCCAATAGACGCTTCTCATGCGTGGAGGCGAACTCGCTTTCTTGGCCTTTTATTTGACAACCGTCTCACCTGGGTTCCCTATTTCCGTTCTCTTAAGGCGTATTGTCGGCAGGCATTATCCCTTTTTCGGGTTTTAAGTCACACCTCTTGGGGGTGCGGACAGGGACACGTTGCTGCTGCTTCACCGCACACTCATACTTCCCAAGCTGGAATACGGCTGTGAGATCTACTCATCCGCAACGGATGCATGATTACGCACGCTTGACTCCGTGCATCATGCTCGGGTCCGCTTGGCTACAGGTGCATTTCGAATATCTCCAATACCTAGCCTTCAAGTAGATGCTGGTTTCTGGCCGCTCGACCTCCGGCGCCAGTTTTCAATGTTCCGGTGTTGGTTTCGCACCCACCGTCTTCCCGATTCTGTCCCTTGTCTGTCAATGTTGTGGGACTCGCGTTGGCAGGCAAATATCTCTCGACCGAGTTGCAAATCTCATGGCGTAGTTATCTATCGACCCCACTCCTGTGTACTTTTTCCGGCTCCCATGAGTCGGTTATTGGCAGCTTCCTGTTATCTCATTATGCCCTGCCATGGATGGCAAGAAGGATTTTCTCCCAGCTCTGTCCCACGCACGATTTTTAGAACACTTTTTTATGCATTCTGATGATATCCCTGTTTTTACTGATGGCTCGAAATCCGACGCAGGCGTTGGATTTAGTGTGGTTTTCCCTCTTTTTATCGGTCTAGCAGCCTTCCTTCAGTGGCATCCGTCTTTACTGCGGAGCTGTCTGCCATAGTCCTAGCTTTACAATTAATTTTTACGCTACCGGTTTCGTCTTTTACAATTTTTAGTGACTGTCGCAGTGCTCTTACTTCTCTCCCTTGCACTATATCCTTTAACCCTTTGGTTTTATCAGCCCTGGAGTGGCTATACCTTCTTACACAAGGAGGATATTGTGTTGGGTTCTGTTGGGTCCTTGGTCACGTTGGTGTTCCAGGGAATGAACACGCAGATCGCCTCGCTAAAGAGGCAGCAAGTCGCGCACCATCTCCTGCCTTTGTTCCGTTTCGAGATGTCTTTCCTCTAATTCGTGAGGCATTTGCAGCAATTTGGCAGAGGAGATGGCTAACGGGGGTCGCAACCTCAAAAATGGGAGGGATCACTACTTCCTCTATCCCTCACTGGACATACACCCATGTTCGGGATCGACGTTTACAGACTTTATTGGCGCGACTGCGTATAGGTCACACGTACCTTACACAAAGGTACCTGTTGACCAGGGAGCCTCAACCTTACTGTGATGACTGCCTGGCGCCGCTTACCGTGCGGCACCTATTGGTAGAGTGCCCTAGTTTGATAGATTTACGATACCGCTACCTCTACCGCTGTCGCGGAAGAGATAGCGGTGTCTATTATATCTCAAAGGTCCTTTGACCAGAGTGCCTGGCCCAAGGCCATGACGTTGTGGAACATCCATCGGCAATACTGAGATTATAGATCTTGTTTTTGCTCATAATGCAGTAATATATGATGAGTCACTGAAGGTTCCACTAATGGCTCTAGAGGCACTGCATGAGGAGGTGAAGCCTGTGGGACTCCAGGTTTCCTGGCCCAAGAACAAGATTCAGGTGTTTGGAGGCTTACTAGTTGAAACAGTACTGTCTGCCCATGCGTGTCGTAAGGACATTGAGATTTCGGAAAATTTCACATACCTTGATAGTGTAGTGCGTACCGATGGTGGTTCGAGCCAGTAAGTTGTACGGCGGATTGGTCTGATCCAGGGCGTTATGGACTCGCTCAACGCGAGTATTTGGTGTTGTCTGTACCATTAAAGACGGTCGAAGATTCGGATTTTCAAATTGCTGTTGTTCCCTGTCTTATTCTACGGTTGTTAGACATGGACGCTGAACACCGATCTGAAAAGGTGAATTGATGTCTTTGGTACTATATGCCTTTGCAGGATTATGGGGTACCGTTGGTATGACTGTGTCCAATCAACGATTGCTCCGTGAGAATGATTCAAGGCCACTTACTAGCATAGTCCGTGGCTACCTTCCTATTTTTATTTAGCAGTTTTTATCCAGACGTCTTTTACGGCTTCAAGTTGGGAGTGTTCTCTCCGAGGCTACTGCTCTAAATGTTGGCGTCCCACAAGGAAGTATTCTTAGTTTTACATTATTCGCAGTCGCCATTAATGGTGTTATTGATACTCTTCCAGATAGTGTTCACAGCTCCTTATATGTGGACGACTTGTGCATCTCTTTTGCTGCTGCTAGGATGTCACTGATTGAGCGCAAGCTCCAACTGGCAATCAATAGGATGTCCCATTGGGCCAACATGAACAGTTTTCGATTCTCCACCTCGAAGACCGTAGCCGTGCATTTTTGTCGCAACCGTGGTGTACATCCAGACCCTGATTTATATCTCGCCAATAGGTACCTATCATGCGTGGAGGCGACTCGATATCTTGGCCTTTTGTTTGACAACCGTCTCACCTGGGTTCCCCATTTCCGTTCTCTTAAGGTGTCTTGTCGGCAGGCATTATCCCTTCTTCGGGTTTTAAGTCACACCTCTTGGGGTGCGGACAGGGACACGTTGCTGCTTCTTCACCGTACACTTATACTTCCCAAGCTGGCATACGGTTGTGAGATATACTCATCCGCAACGGATGCACGGCTATGCGTGCTTGACTCCGTGCATCATGCTGGGGTCCGCTTGGCTACGGGTGTATTTCGGACATCTCCAATACCTAGCCTATTAGTGGATGCTGGATTCTGGCCACTCGACCTTCGGCGCCAGTCTTCGATGCTCCGGTGTTGGTTTCGCACCCACCGCAGGTGTATGTCAGTCGACCGAGGCTACCTAAACCTTTTGGCCTTCGAGTAACAAACCTCATGATGGACTTGTCTATCGATCCCATTCCTGTCTTCTCTTTCCGGCTTCCACGAGTTGGTTATTGGCAGCTTCCGGTTGTCTCAATATGCCCCCCTGCCATGGATGGCAAGAAGGATTTTCTACCAACTTTGTCCCACACACGGTTTTTAGAACACTTTCCTTCCCATTCTGATGATATCCCTGTTTTTACTGATGGTTCCAAATCCGACGCTGGCGTTGGGTTTAGTGTGGTTTTCCCCTCTTTTTATCGGTCTGGCAGTCTTCCTTTAGTGGCATCCGTTTTTACTGCGGATCTGTCTGCCATAGTCAAAGCTTTACAAATAATTTTTACTCTCCCGGTTTCGTCTTTTACAATTTTTAGTGACTCTCGCAGTGCTCCTACTGCTCTCTCTTCTTTTATTTCCCTTCACCCATTGGTTTTATCAGCCCTAGAGTGGCTCTATCTACTAACTAGAAGAGGATATCGTGTTGGGTTCTGTTGGGTCCCTGGTCACGTAGGTGTTCCCGGGAATGAAGATGCAGATCGCCTCGCTAAAGAAGCAGCAAGTGAATTTTATTTTATTTTATTTCAATATATTGTTTTATTTAGTTTTAGTTGAATAGTATTTTTAGTTTTTTCCCTTTTACTGTATTGTTTTTAATTACTTTTAATTAGTTATATATATATATATATATATATATATATATATATATATATATATATATATATATATATATATATATATATATATACACACGTTTGTTTCATCTCATTTATTGTAGCGGCGCCATATGACCGTCGTTGATGCGGCGCCATAAACTAAAATCCAATCCAATCCAGCATAGCCTGTCAACGCCAACGGTGACTATATGGGTATATGTGGCACGCTACCCGAAGACGATCCTGAATATCGGGTTTGCTCCGAAAGGGATAACCCAGCATGGAGGAGGCCAAGGGAACGTCCATAGAACTGACAGCTGCAGCAAGCCGATGCCTCTTGCTGGGAGTTACTTGGTACAAGAAGAGAGTGTGCATGCAGATTCGCGAGGCGTGACCACCTAGAGTGGCGCCATAGGGTAGGCGAGGCGACGCGCCCCACGGCGTATCCTCCCCATAAAGGTCGATTCACACACATCAGTGACGTATCCGTACCGTGTCCGTTCAGTGTCAATGATATCTGTGTTGTTTCCGTGACGTCCGTGGGGCTGCCGTACACAGTGAAAGCAGTGTTTTCCAGGATGGCAAAGTTTTCGGACGTGGAGTTGGCAATGATTGCCATAATTCTTGATGAAGAGGAAGAGGCAGAACAAAAAGAGAATATGAGATGAGGTGGTGTGGTGTGATGTGTTTGACTACTGTACACAATATTAAAAAGAGTACTTACCATCTACTTTCATTTCTTCTCCTATTTTATTCCATATATCTTGTTTAAAGTTGGAATCCATATATTTTGGTTGTGAGAGATCATACAGAACAGGATGGTTCCGCACCAGTTCAATGAGTAGTTCGTCATCAATAGCTTCCGGCGTTCGTGAAAATTTGAAAAATGTTGGTGGCGACGATATTCAGTTTCACGGAACGGAGACGTAACGGTCACTGAGAGTCAAAACACGGTACTGCGCCGGACGTGTGTGAACGCGTCAGTCAAATTCAAAGTAACGATATTTTTTTTTCACTGACACTGAAGCACTGAGTGGATACGGCACTGATACGTTACTGATGTGTGTGAATCGACCTTAATTGATTGATTAATTGTTCAATGCCTCAAAAACTTAATTTTTCCATCTATCAACTCGACACAACCTTCCAGACAATTATACCCGCTCTTCAAAGACACTTAACTGTCTCCCTCTTCTACACTGAATATCCTCGGTCTGTCATTTACTCATATTCTTAAGGGGAAACTTCACATTTCATCTCGCTCAAATAGGTTCTATGAAGTTAGGCGTTCTGTGCCGTCTCCGCCATTTTCTCGCCCCTTCAACTGGTAACTCTGTACAAGAGCCTTATCCGTCCTTGTATGGAGTACTTTTCGTATGTTTAGGGGAGGTTCCACTTACACAGTTTTATCAGATAGGGTGGAATCAAAAGCTTTTCGTCTCATCAACTCCCCTCCTCTGATTCTCCTTCTCACCGGCGAAATGTTGCTTCTCTATCTTTTATTGCTATTTTCATGGTAACTGCTATACTGATCTTGCTAACTGCATGCGTCCCCTTCTGCAGCCTCACTGCACAATGCTTTCTTCTTCCTCTTACCCCTATAACTCTACTCTCTAATGCAAGAGTTAGCCAGTATTGTCAATCATTCATACCTTTCTCTGGTAAGCTCTGGAACTCCCTGTTTACTTCTGTATTTCCATTTTCCTATGATTTGGCTTCTTTTAAGAGAGATGTCTGAAGACATCTGTCCCTGAATTTTAGTTAACTCGTGTTTTTTAAGGGACCTGGCAACTCAGTGGGCCTTTTTTCATATTCTGTTGCCGTTATTGATATCATTCATATTATTAGGGGTAGTTAGTAGGTGAAGTAGTAGTAGTAGTAGTAGTAGTAGTAGTAGTAGTAGTAGTAGTAGTAGTAGTAGTAGTAGTAGTAGTAGTAGTAGTAGTAGTAGTAGTAGTAGTAGTAGTAGTAGTAGTGGTGGTAGTAGTAGTAGTGGTGGTAGTAGTAGTGGTGGTAGTAGTAGTAGTGGTGGTAGTAGTAGTAGTAGTAGTGGTAGTCGTAGTAGTAGTGTTCAATGCCTCAAAGCTCAATTTCTCCATCTATGAACTCGACACAACCTTCCAGACTTCTATCCTCCTTTCTTCATTTATGATACTCAGGTGTGCCCATCTTCTAGACTGAATATCCACAGTTTGTCCTTTACTCATATTCTTAACTGGAAACTTCTCATCTCATCCTTACTAAAATAACTTCTCTGAGGATAGGCGTTCTGCTGCGTCTCCGCCAGTTTTTTTGCCCCTCCAACTGCAAATTTTGTACAAGGGCCTTATCCGTCTATGTATGGAGTACTTTTTTGCATATTTGGGAGCGGTTCCACTCACCCAGTTTTATTAGAAAGGGTGGAATCAAAAGTTTTTATTCTCATCAACAGGCCTCCTCTGACTGACTTTCTTTAGCCTCTCTCTCACCGCCGGAATGTTGTATCTCTTACTATTTTTTTTATCACTATTTTCATGCTAACTGCATGCCTCCTCTCCTCCTGTGGCTCTGCTGCACAAGGCTTTCTTCTTCCTCTCACTCCTATTCTGTCCAACTCTCTAATATAAGAGTTAACTAGTACTCTCAAACATTCATACTTTCCTTTAGTAAACTTGCTGTGACTTGATTTCTTTTAAGACATTTATCCCTGACTTTTGGATAACTCTTTAATATTTAAGGAAACTGGCAATCCAGTGGGAATTTTTTTCATTTATTTTTTTTTTTATTTTATTTTTTTTTCTTGGCCAGTCTCCACTCTTACCTAAAATAAGTAGCAGTAGTAAGAGTAATAATAGTAGTAGTAGTTGTAGTAGTAATAGTACTAGTTGTAGTAGTAATACTACTAGCTGTAATAGTAGTAGTAGTAGTAGTAGTAGTAGTAGTAGTAGTATATTTAATAGAAGAAGAAAACAGAAAACTTCAGGGATATGAACATCATTGCCATAGTCATTATTGGCAACACACACACACACACACACACACACACACACACACACACACACACTCTCTCTCTCTCTCTCTCTCTCTCTCTCTCTCTCTCTCTCTCCACCACATCTACCCACCTTTATATAGGAGACAGGTGGCAGAGACTTCTGTGAGTTGGCGTGCTGAGTGGACAGAGTGAGGAGCGAGGTGACGCCCAAAGTAACTCGCGCCGGCACCGCCTCAGGCTTGATCCAGAAGCTGATCCAGGACATGATGACAATGAGGCAGGTGGGGATATAAGTGTGGAACAGATAGTATCCAAGGCGACGCTTGAACGTGAATATAACCTCCAGACACGTGAAGTTACCTGAAGTGGAAGTGCAGTAGCGTGTTTATCTCTCGTGCTGACCTGCTACGTATGTATTTACCTAGTTGTAGTTTTACAGGGCTTGGGCTTTACGCTCGAGTGGCCCCGTCTCCATATCTACATTTATCCAATTTTTCTTTAAAGCTATGCTATGTACCTCTACATGAAACTTGGAAAAGTTGAGAGTATTATGTATGTTTGTGTAGATACGAGAGAGAGAGAGAGAGAGAGAGAGAGAGAGAGAAGGAATGAGGGTGTAATTACATTTCTTTTCTATCATGAACATAGACCCAAAATAACACTTAAAAAAAAATTGCCTCCAGAGTAACAACTGCTAATACTTTTCTTAAAAGATAAGAGCTGTGGACTCTATCACTGGGACAATAAAAGTGAAAATAAAGGAGTAACAATTATTCGAAGAGGTTGAGTGCAATAAGATTAGGTTGAAGAAGACGACATGAGCCTATCCCGCTGTACTAAAAAAAAAGTGAAGTCAGTGGGTGGAGCTTATTTAGCTATGGGCGGAATTTACACCCAAAACATTGGTCTCACCTGTGTTAAGCAGTGGGAAAATACCATTTTTTTTTTATTACTAGAGGAAAACTAAGAAAGAACTGATGGTTTGACTTATGTAAACCATATTATGGTTTCTAAATATATGTAGACCTATTAATAACGGCGTTTATGCGAGATAGTTGCAATATTGAAAGAGATACAGCACGCCGTTTTCGGGAGAAATTATGACAAAATGATTGCTTTTTCTCAAATGTTACATTGCAAGAAACAAATAGTGAAGTAAAATTTCATTGATTGATACGTTTTCCAATATCCAGTGATATGAAATCACACATCATTCTAAATAAAAGAGAGAGAGAGAGAGAGAGAGAGAGAGATCAAGAAAGGACTTATCTCAACCCACTCCGTAGTTTTTGGCTCATTTGTGCAGTGCTACACCACGTCAAGATTTATTAAGCGCACAAGTGAACGCGTATATCAGCAAGTAAGGTTGTATACTACCATAGTGATGCCCCCCACAGTGTCATATTTTAACAAAATATAACGTGAGAGTGAATAGTACACATACTAGCGACCTGACTGTAGTGACCTCGGTATAACATTCACCTTACCAACCAACGCGGACATTAACTAATTAGTGGTGCGATTTCGAAACCCTGAATCTGAAATGTATCTCGCTCACATACACCTGCACATAACCAGTGTAGTGTACTTGACAGTGATGAATTATTGCCGTTGAGTTGTTATAGGCTAGCATCACGGTATCTAGAGCGTGGATTGTGACCTGACCGACAAGCCAGGCCACCGTCCTTCCTGCTTTCCCCCCTCTCCCACCCACCCCCCAGATAGGAACCGCCTTGTCGTGGTGGGGAGGCTTGCGTGCGCCGGTGACCTGGCGAGATAGGCTAGAAGGGGCTTAGGCCCCTGCTCTGCCCTTTCGAGGGGGAGAGGGCTACCCATGCTAGTAAGGTCGCCAGTGAGGGGCCACAGGCTAAATGGTTCCTACGTAGGCTGCCAGTGGACAGCGGAGCCACCCGCTGGAGGGTTGGGTGTCCAGGTTGGGATGCTTTGGGAGGGGGGTCTTAGCTCTGTCGTGGACAAACATTCGTATCATGTGGGGCCTGTTTTTAAAACGCCATTTTTTGTGTAACTTTATATATGTGGTGAAACACAAAATACTATCAGGTTCTCGTGAGGTGGCTGACTTGGCCCGCGAGACGTCATCTTCAGGTCTGAGTGGGAAGGAGGATTCCCCTCCAAAAGAGCCTCCCGCAGCAGTCTCCTCTTCTGGGAATTCTTCTGAGGGACGAATTTTTGTTGCATATGACTCCCTTGTGATGGTAAATGTTAACCCATCATTTTCTTATCACGCCTTGCACTCACTTTTCAAGGTGTATGGCACGGTTGTTCGCATTCGACTTGTTTATGATAAGGACTTTCCTTCTAACCGCTGCTATGTAACTTTTCTGTCATGTGATGAAGCCCGTCTGGCTTATGAACATGTAGCATCCCTGCCCCTTGCTGGCTCTGGCTTTAAGACAGAACTTCTCCACAGTGACACGGACTTTCATCCTCGCCTCCCGGTACTTGTCCAAAGAGATCGGCACGATTCCTCAAGAAATACGGGAAGGGGGTGTTAGTGCTAGCGAAAGATATCACGCAGGCAAGGATGGCTACCATGTCCTTCTGACAGCATGTTTGAGATTATAAAGGCACATCCTACCTTTAATTACAGTAAAGGTTGAGTGTACAGTCAGGATCTTTATGAATTCCATGATGAGGAAATACTAGCAATGTGTCCTAGCTCAGTCCAAAAGGTGACAAAGATGAGGAACTCCTCCAACATGGTCCTCCTCACCTTTTTTGGTTCCACCCTCCCTGACCGTGTTAATATCGGACCTATTAATCTTAGGGTAAGGCGCTTTATTTCCCGTCCTCTTCAATGTTTCCTATGCTACGGCTACGGCCATGGCAAAAGCTCCTGCAAAGAAGCTTCTCGATGTGGTAATTGCTCTGCACTAGACTCACATTCTGAGGAGCATTGCAATGCTGCTGCTTATTGCTTTCATTGCCGTGATACTCACCAGGTACGTTCCAGGCAATGCCCCAGGTATCGCCTGGAGCAGGACATTCTACAGCTAGCTAATAGTCAGTTTATTAGCCTCGGTAGCGCCCGCCGTGAACTCCTGTACCGCCAGAAGGACGGTACTGGTGCGACATCTTATGCTTCATTGGCCGCACGCACTTCAATTGAGTCTGCCGGTCCAAAGACAACCCTTCTGCTACCTCTCGCTCTGTTGGGGCGGGTGGTCCTGTTCACTTGGCCAATAGGTTTACCGTTGTGTCCAATGACTCGGTTGAGTCATCTCTTAGAAGTGATGAAAACAATACGGACTTGACCAAAGTAACCCATGTAGTAGATGTCCATTTGCCAGCTGTATCGCCTAAGCCTTTGAAGGGCCTGACCAAGCGGCACCGCGTCTCTGCGAAGTCGATAGATTTAGCTCAGCCTAAACAATCTAAGGTTTCTCCCGGTGCATTTGACCGTGAGTCCTCCAGGGACCGCTCTGCAATGGTAGCTCCAGTTGTTTCTACTCAGCCTCCTGTGACGCCCTCCGTCTCAGATCGGGCTTCTTATGATGAGGATGGTCTTCGCATGGAGACGTCAGATGATATTGTAACAGCCGTCCCTCATGGCCCCGCTGTGTCAAAAAGTTGAGTTCAGCCTGACCCTCGTCCTTCGAGAACCGGTAGGAGTGATGATGATTCGCATCACTCACCGGCAAGCCGAAAGGCAGGGGTCCAACAACCCGGCACATCACAACTCCCTGTGTATTCTCGTCGTTTCATTATTTCTAGTCAGGTCAGTCACGGGCAGCCTCAAAAGGCTCGCCAGTCCACTGTACCCAAATAGTCATCTTCAAGCTTCTACAGTGGAACTGTAGAGGCCTTCGTGCCTCGTGGGGGGAACTCCGAGCTTTACTGTCGGAGTTCTCTCCAGCCTCTGTAGCTCTGCAAGACACTATGCTTGGTGATAGTACTTATTCTAGTCCTCCTGGCTATCATGCCTTTTTTAGCACTCCTTTCCCTGACCAGGGCCACCACGGTGGCACATCTGTCCTTGTCCGTCAAGGCATATCTGTTGTCCCCATGCAACTCAACTCTCCTTTTCAGGTGGTTGCTGTTAAAGTTTTTATGGGACGATCCTACACTATTTGCACTTTATATCTCCCCTCCTCGGGTTCCTGTCTCTAGGGGTGAGCTTGACGGCCTGTTGCGTCAGCTAACTCTACCTTTTCTCTTGTTGGGAGATTTTAACGGCCGTCACCCATTGTGGAATGAAGGTGCTAGTAATCCTCGTGGGGTTTTAATCGGTTCTTTTATTGAGGATGAGGGATTGGAGATTTTAAATTCTGGGGGATTGCACACATTTCCATAGTCCTACTGGGACTTTTACAGCTATCGATCTTTCTATATGTACATCAAATTCTTTCCTAGATTTTAATTGGCGGGTCCTACCGGATTTACATGGTAGTGACCACTTTCCTATTTTATTAAACTCTGAGCCACATTCCCGGCCCCCACACTGGGTTTTCGACAAAGCAGATTAGCCTCGATTCACAGACCTTAGGTCTTTTATCTGTCCGTTGGCTGACTTTTCTACTTGTGCTGAGGCTCTTGATTATTTTACCGATTTTATACGTCCGGCCGCTTTACTAAGCGTTCTGTTCCTTGGTGGAACGCAGCATATGCACTGAAGCGGTGAAAGAGCAACGGGCAGCTTTTTCTCGTCTCCAGCGACATCGTGGAGACCCGCAGTGCCTGGAAGCTTTTCGGAGCTGCCGAGCTCGGGCCCAACGCGTTTTAAAAGAGGCACAAAGAGCCTCTTGAAAAGCTTATGTGTCTTCCATTAATGCCCACACCACTCTTACGGATGTCTTCAACAAAGTCCGCCGAATTGCTGGGAAGTATTCTGCTCGTCCCCCACCAGTTTTGTTGTCTGCTGGGCGAATGGTGACAGATCCTAGGACTGTCCCCGACCTCTTCGCGGAGCACTTTGCTAGTGTTTACCAGAGGCATCCTGCAGCCCCGGGCGCACGTTACCGCCAGAGAATGGAATCTCTCGGCATAATTTTTTCTTCCTCTGGAGGGGAGTCTTATAATGTCCCTTCTCTGCCTCCGAGTTGCGGACTGCTTTGTCCCAGTGTCATGACTCTTCTCCTGGTCCAGACGACATTCCTTATGCCTTTTTGCGTCACATGTCTGACCTGCTTTTAACTTTTATTAAATCTTTATAATATGATTTGGCATACCGGTGACTTTCCATCTTCTTGGGCTGTGGCAGTGGTTCTCCCATTTCCGAAGCCTGGGAAAGATCATCTCAGGGCTACTAATTACCGTCCTATATCTTTGACGTCTTGTATTTGTAAAGTGTTAGAAAAGATGGTAAATGTAAGACTCAAGTGGTACTTGGAGAGGGGGAAGGAAGTACTTGTCATTGGTACAGTGCGGCTTCCGTAAGATGAGGTCTACTACGGATGCTCTTTTATCCCTAGAGTCTTCTATTTGTGAGGCCTTCGCTAATCACCACCACCAGGTTACTGTATTTTTGACCTGGAGAAGGCCTACGACACAGCTTGGTGTCATGGCATTTTACGTTCCTTGTTTAATTTTGGTCTCGTGGCCACCTTCCTATTTTTATCCAGCAGTTTTTATCCAGACGTCTTTTACGGGTTCGAGTGGGAGTGTTCTCTCCGATGCTACTGCTCTAAATGACGGTGTCCCACAGGAAGTATTCTTAGTGTTACACTATTTCCAGTCGCAATAAATGATGTTATAGATACTCTACCAGATGGCGTTCACAGCTCTTTATATGTGGATGACTTGTGCATCTCCTTTGCTGCTGCTAGGATGTCACTGATTGAGCGAAAGCTCAACTGGCAATCAATCGAATATTCAGTTGGGCCAACATAAATGGTTTTCGTTTTTCCACCTCAAAGACCGTGTCTATACATTTTTGTCATAATAGTGGCGTTCATCCAGATCCCGATTTATATTTAGCCAATAGACGCATCTCATGTGTGGAGGCCACTCGATATCTTGGCCTCTTGTTTGACAACCGTCTTACTTGGGTTCCCCATTTCCGTTCTCTTAAAGCGTCTTGCAGTACGGCACTATCCCTTCTTCGGGTTTTAAGTCACACCTCTTGGGGTGCGGACAGGGATACGTTGCTGCTGCTTCACCGTACACTCATACTTCCGAAGCTGGAATACGGCTGTGAGATCTACTCATCCGCAACGGATGCACGACTACGCACGCTTGACCCCATGCATCATGCTGGGATCCGCTTGGCTACGAGTGCATTTCGGACATCTCCAATACCTAGTCTTCTAGTGGATGCTGGTTTCTGGCCGCTCGACTTCCGGCGCCAGTCTTCGCTGCTCCGGTGTTAGTTTCGCACCCACCGTCTTCCCGATTCTGTCCCTTGTCTGTCAATGTTGCGGGACTCGCGTTCGCAGGCAAATGTCATTCGACCGAGTCTCCCTAAACCTTTTGGCCTTAGAGTTGCAAATCTCATGGCGGAGTTATCTATCGACCCCACTCCTTTGTACTCTTTCCGTCTCCCACGAGTTGGTTATTGGCAGCTTCCGGTTGTTTCATTATGCCCTCCTGCAATGGATGGCAAGAAGGATTTCCTGCCAAATCTGTCTTTGGCCCACTCACTGTTTTTAGAACACTTTTTAACTCATTCTGATGATATTCCCGTTTTTTACTGATGGTTCGAAATCCGACGCAGGCATTGGATTTAGTGTTGTTTTCCCCTCTTTTTATCGGTGTGGCAGCCTTCCTTCAGTGGCATCCGTCTTCACTGCGGAGCTGTCTGCCATAGTCTTAGCTTTACAGATCACTTTTACTCTCCCGGTTTCGTCTTTTACATTTTTTTCTGACTCTCGCAGTGTTCTTCCTGCTCTCTCTTCCACTATCTCCCTTAACCCATTGTTTTTTTCAGCCCTAGAGTGGCTATACCTACTTACCAGAAGAGCATTTCGTGTTAAGTTCTGTTGGGCCCCTGGTCACGTTGGTGTTCTAGGGAATAAACACGCAGACCGCCTCGCTAAAGGCCTCCCCAGATGGATACTGCCTTGTCGTGGTGGGGGGGCTTGCGTGCCCCTGTGACCTGGCGAGCAAGGCTAGAGGGGGCTTAGGCCACTGCTCTGACCTTTCGAGGGGGAGAGGGCTACCCAAGCTAGTAAGGTCGCCAGTATGGGGCCAGACTAAATGGTTCCTACGTAGGCTGCCGGTGGACCAACGGAGCCACCAGCTGGAGGGATCGCCCAAGAGGGGTCGTCCTGTGCTGGATGGTTGGGTGTCCAGGCTGGGATGCTTTGGGAGCTTAGCTCTTGTCGTGGACAAACTTTCTGCATCATGTGGGGCCTTTTTTTTAAACGATTGGTCCGCATGGGGACGAGATACCCCGTCTACGGCAGCCAGCGCTCGCTCCCATTGTCGTCCTAGTAGGTGGTTTCCCTTGCCCCTGTGGCTATTCTTTTGTATTACTGTTTTTTTTATATGGGAAAAATAAAAAAAAACTCAGGTTCGCGTGAGGTGGCTGACCCTGCCCAAAAGACGTCATTTTTAGGTCTGAGTGGGAAGGAGGATTCCCCTCCAGAAGGGCCTCCCGCAGCAGTCTCCTGTTCTAGGAGTTCTTCTGAGGGTTGCGTTTCTGCTGCATATGACTCCCTCTTGATGGTAAATGTTAACCCATGCTATGTGACGTTTATGTCATGTGATGAAGCCCGTTTAGCTTATGAACATATAGCATCTCTACCCCTCGCCAGCCATGGCTTTAAAACTGAATTTCTCCAGTCACGTAATGTTTCAGACAGTGTAATGGATTACATCCCAAATGTTTTTGAAAACTATCTAAAGAATTCAGTTCCTGAGGATCTAGATCCCGCCCCCTTGTTGGTTTGTGGCGTACTATAGAAATGGGCATGGGAACTTCATTCATGCCTCCCGGTATCTTGCCAAAGAAATCGGCACTATTCCTGAGGGAAACCTCAAGAAATATGGTAAAGGGGTGCTAGTGCGAGCTAAAGATATTACACAAGCGAGGATGTTGCAACATCTCCCATGCCCTTCTGACAGCATGTTTGAGACTGTTAAGGCTCATCCCACCTATAATTACAGCAAAGGTTGTGTTTATAGTCAAGAACTTTATGAATTTCCAGAGGAGTAAATACTAGCAATGTGTCCTACTTCTGTGCAAAAGGTGACTAAGATGATGACCTCCTTCAACATGGTCCTTCTCACCTTTTTTGGCTCCACCCTCCCTGACAGTGTTAATTTCGGACCTATTAATCTTAGGGTGAGGCGTTTTATTTCCCGTCCTCTTCAGTGCTTCTCATGCTATGGGTACGGTCATGGCAAAAGCTCGTGAAAAGAAGCTTCCCCATGTGGTAATTGCTCTGCACTCGACTCGCATTCAGAGGAGCATTGCAATGGTGCAGCTTATTGTTTTCATTGCTGTGATGCTCACCAGGTACGTTCCAGGCAATGCCCCAGGTATCGCCTGGAGCAGGACATTCTACAGCTTGCCAATAGTCAGTTTATCAGCCTCGGTACCGCCCGCTGTGAACTCCTGTACCGCCAGAAGGACGGTACTGGTGCGACATCCTATGCTTCATTGGCCACTTGCTCTTAGGCTGAGTCTGCCGGTCCGAAGACAACTCCTCCTGCTACCTTTCGCTCTGTTGGGGTGGATGGTCCTGTTCGTTTGGCCAATAGGTTTGCCCTATTGTCCGATGACTCGGTTGAGTCAATTCTTAGAAGTGACGAGACAAATACAGACTTGACCAAAGTCACCCATGTAGTAGATGTCCATTTGCCACCTGTATCGCCTAAGCCTTTTAAGGGCCTGACAAAACGGCATCGCGGTTCCGCGGAGTCGATAGATTTACCTCAGCCTAAACAGTCTAAAGTTTCTCCCGGTGTACGTGATCGTGAGTCCTCGAGAGACCCATCTACAATGGTAGCTTCAGTAGTTTCTGTCTAGCCTCCTGTGACGCCCTCCGTCTCAGATCGGGCTTCTTGTGATGAGGACGTTCTTAGCATCGAGACGTCCGATGATATTGTCACAGCCGTCCCTCGTGGACCCACTGTATCGAAAAGTGCAGTCCTGCCTGTTCCTCGTCCTCCGAGGACCGGTAAAAGTGATGATAGTTCGCATCACCCACCGATAAGCCGAAAGGCTGCGGTCCAACGACCCGGCACATCTCAACCCCCGGTGTCTTCTCGTCGATTGATTATTTCAAGTCAGGTCAGTCACGGGCAGCCTCAAAAGGCTCGCTCGTCCACTGCACCCAAATAGTCGTCTTCAAGCTTCTACAGTGGAACTGTAGAGGCCTTCGCGCCTCGTGGGGGGAACTCCAAGCTTTGCTGTCGGAGTTCTCTCCAGCCTGTGTAGCTCTACACGAGACTATGATAGGTGATAGTACTTATTCTAGTTCTCCTGGCTATCGTGCCTTTTTTAACACTCCTTTCCCTGACCAGGGTCACCACGGTGGCACAGCTATTCTAGTCCGTCAAACTATACCTGTTATCCCGGTACAACTTAACTCTCCCCTTCAGGTGGTTGCTCTTCAGGTCTTTATGGGACGACTGTACACCATCTGCAGTTTATATATCCCTCCACGGCTTCCTATCTCCAGAGGAGAGCTTGACGGCCTGGTGCGTCAGCTACCTTTGCCATTCCTCTTATTGGGAGATTTTAACGGCCGCCACCCATTGTGGGATGAAGGTGCTAGTAATCCTCGTGGGGTTTTAATCGGTTCTTTTATTGAGTATGAGGGATTGGAGGTTTTAAATTCTGGGGATGTTACACATTTCCATAGCCCTACTGGGACTTTTACAGCTATCGATCTTTCTAGTTGTACATCTAATTCTTTACTTGATTTTAATTGGCGGGTCCTACCAGATTTACACGGTATTGACCACTTTCCGATTTTATTAGAATCTGTAAAATCTGAACCACAGTTCCGGCCCCCACGCTGGGTTTTAGACAAGGCAGATTGGCCTCACTTCACAGACCTTAGCTCTTTTATCCATCCGCTGGCTGATTTTTCCACTTGTGCTGAGGCTGCTGATTATTTTACCGATTATTTTTATTTCAGTAACGCTTCAGACAATTCCTAGGACGTCAGGTCGCTTTACTAAGCGCCCCGTTCCTTGGTGGAACGTAGCATGCACTACAGCGATGAAAGAGAAACTGGCAGCTTTCTCTCGTCTCCGGCGACATAGTGGGGACCCGCAGTGTCTGGAAGCTTTTCGGCGCTGCCGAGCTCGGGCCCACCGCGTTTTGAAAGAGGCACAAAGAGCCTCTTGGAAAGCTTATGTGTCTTCCATTAATGCCCACACCCCTCTTACGGATGTCTTTAACAGAGTCTGGCGAATTGCTGGGAAGTATTCTGCTCCTCCCCCACCAGTTTTGTTGTCTGCTGGGCGAACGGTGGCAGACCCTAGGACTGTCGCCGATCTCTTCGCGGAGCACTTTGCCAATGTTTCCCGGAGACATCCTGCAGATTCAGGCAAACGTCACCGCCAGAGAATGGAATCTCTAGGCATAAATTTTTTTTCCATAGGAAGGGAGTCTTGTAATGTCCCCTTCTCTGCCTCCGGGTTGCGGACTGCTTTTTCCCAGTGTCATGACTTTTCTCCTGGCCCAGATGATATTCCATATGCCTTCTTGCGCCACATGTCTGACAGTGCTTTTAACTTTTTATTAAATCTTTATAATATGATTTGGCATACCAGTGACTTTCCTACTTCTTGGGCTGTGGCAGTGGTTCTCCCATTTCCGAAGCCTGGGAAGGATCATCTCCAGGCCGTAGTACGAATTACCTGTCTTATATCTTTGACGTCTTGTATTTGTAAAGTGTTTCAAAAAATGGTAAATGTAACACTCATGTGGTACTTGGAGAGGGGGAAGTACTTGTCATCTGTACAATACGGATTCCGAAAGATGAGGTCTACTACGGATGCTCTTTTATCCCTAGAGTCTTCCATTTGTGAGGCCTTCGCTTATCACCACCACCAGGTTACTGTATTTTTTGACCTGGAGAAGGCCTACGACACAGCTTGGTGTCATGGGATTTTACGTTCCTTGTTTAATTTTGGTCTCCGTTGCCACCTTCCTATTTTTATCCAGCAGTTTTTATCCAGACGTCTTTTACGGGTTCGTGTGGGGAGTGTTCTCTCCGATCCTACAGCTTTAAATGACGGTGTCCCACAGGGAAGTATTCTTAATGTTACGCTATTCGCTTTTGCAATAAATGGTGTTATAGATACTCTACCGGATGGCGTTCAGAGCTCTTTATATGTGGATGACTTTTGCATCTCTTTTGCTGCTGCTAGGATGTCACTGATTCAGCGAAAGCTCCTACTGGCAATAAATCGGGTGTCCAGTTGGGCCAACATAAACGGTTTTCGATTCTCCACCTCAAAGACCGTGTCTATGCATTTTTGTCGAAATCGTGGTGTCCATCCAGATCCCGATATATATTTAGCCAATAGACGCATTTCGTTGTGTGGAGGCCACTCGATATCTTGGCCTCTTGTTTGACAGGCATCTTACTTGGGTTCCACATTTCCGTTCTCTTAAATCGTCTTGCAGGACGGCACTATCCCTTCTTCGCGTTTTAAGTCACACCTCTTGGGGTGCGGACAGAGACACTTTGCTGCTTCTTCACCGTACACTTATACTTCCAAAGCTGGAGTACGGCTGTGAGATCTATTCATCCGCAACGGATGCACGCCTACGCACGCTTGACCCCGTACACCATGCTGGGGTCCGGTTGGCTATGGGTGCATTTCGGACATCTAGTGGATGCTGGTTTCTGGCCGCTCGACCTCCGGCGCCAGTCTTCGATGGTGTTGGTTTCGCACCCACCGTCTTCCCGATTCTGTCCCTTGTATATCAATGTTGCGGGACTCGCGTTCGCAGGCGTATGACATTCGACCAAATCTATCTAAACCTTTTGGCCTTCGTGTGGCAAACCTGATGATGGATTTGTCCATCGACCCCACTCCTGTCTACTCTTTCCGGCTCCCACGAGTTGGTTATTGGCAGCTTCCGGTTGTTTCATTATGACCTCCTGCTATAGATGGCAAGAAGGATTTTTTGCCAGCTCTGTCCCACACACGGTTTTTAGAACACTTTTTTTATCCATTCTGATGATATCCCCGTTTTTATTGATGGTTCCAAATCTGACGCAGGCGTTGGATTTAGTGTGGTTTTCCCCTCTTTTTATCGGTGTGGCAGCCTTTCTTCGGTAGCTTCCGTCTTTACTGCGGAGCTGTCTGCCATAGTTTTAGCTTTACGGATTATTTTTACTCTCCCGGTTTCGTCTTTTACAATTTTTAGTGACTGTCGCAGTGCTCTTACTGCTCTCTCTTGCACTGTCTCCCTTCACTTTTTGATTTTATCAGCCCTGGAGTGGCTATATCTTCTTACCCAACGAGGATATCGTGTTGGGTTCTGTTGGTTCCCTGGTCATGTTGGTGTTCCAGGGAATGAACACGCAGACCGTCTCGCTAAAGAGGCAGCTAGTCGCGCTCCGTCTCCTTCCCCTGTTCCGTTTCGAGATATATTTCATACAATTCGTGTGGCGATTGCAGCACTTTGGCAGAGGAGATGGCTAACGGGGGTCGCAACCTTGAAAATGGGAGAGGTTACTACTTCCACACTCCCTCAGTGGACTTAAACCCATGTCCGGGATCGCCGTGCGCAGACTTTATTGGCGCGACTTCGTATAGGTCACACGTACCTTACACAAAGGTACCTCCTGACCAGGGAGCCTCAACCTTACTGTGATGACTGCTTGGTGCCGCTTCCGGTGCGGCACCTACTAGTGGAGTGCCTAAGTTTGACTGACTTAAGACACCGCTATTTCTACCGCTATCGCGGTAGAGATAGCGGTGTCTATTATATCTCAAAGGTGCTTGGACCAGAGTGTCTGTCCCAGGGCCATGACGTTTTTAGGTTTTTGGGAGAAGCTGGGCTTCTCCTAAACCTTTGAATTTTATACTTTTCATTATATGCATTTTAATATTTTATTTAGTTTTATTTCCTTTTTTAATTTTTAGATACTACTGTTTTTAACTGCCTTTATATAGTTTTTTTTTATCTGCTCTGTCTTTTTGAATTATTGAAGCGGTGCCAAATGACCTCAGCCGTTGCGGCGCCTTAACCAAAATCCATTCATCCATCCATCCTCACTAAAGAGGCAGCAAGTCACGGTCCATCTCCTGCCCCTATTCCATTCCGAGATGTATTTCCTGTAATTCGTGAGGCAGTTGCAGCAATTTGACAGAAGAGACGGCTAACGGGGGTAGCAACTTTGAAAATGGGACAGCTCACTACTTCCTCTATCCCTCAGTGGACATACACTCATATCCGGAATAACCGAGCACAGACTTTATTAGCGCGACTGCGTATAGGTCACACGTACCTTACAAATAAGTTCCTGTTGACCAGGGACCCTCAACCTTACTGTGATGACTGCTTGGTGCCGCTAACGGTTCGGCACCTCCTAGTGGAGTGCCCTAGTTTGACTGACTTAAGACACCGCTACCTCTACCGCTGTCGCAGTAGAGATAGCGGTGTATAATAAAGGTCCTCGGACCAGATTGCTTGGCCCAGGGCCATGATATTTTTCGTTATTTGGGAGAAGCTGGCCTTCTCCCAAAGCTGTGAATTTTATTTGATTATATTATATGTATTTTAATGGGAGAGGGCTACCCATGCTTGTAAGGTCGCCAGTGAGGGGCCAGACTAAATGGTTCCTACGTAAGCTGCCAGTGGACAGCGGAGCCACCCGCTGGAGGGATCGCCAAATAGGGGTCGTCCTGTGCTGGATGATTGGGTGTCCAGGCTGGGATGCTTTGGGAGGGGGTCTCAGCTCTGTCGTGGACAAACTTTCGTATCATGTGGGACCTTTTTTTAAAACGACTGGTCCGCATGGGGACGAGGTACCCCGTCCACGGCAGCCATCGTTTCCTCCCACTGTAGTCCCAGTAGGTGATTTCCCTCGCCCCTGGAGCCATTTTTTGTGTAACTTTGTATATATGGTGAAGCACAATAAACTGTCAGGTTCTCGTGAGGTGGCTGACCTGGCCCGCGAGATGTCATCTTCAGGTCTGAGTGGGAAGGAGGATTACCCTCCACAAGGGCCTCCCGCAGCAGTCTCCTGTTCTGGGAGTTCTTTGAGAGTCGCGTTTCTGCTGCATATGACTCTTTTGATGGTAAATGTTAATTAATCCATCATTTTCCTACCACGCCTTGCACTCACTTCTCAAGGTGTATGGCACAGTTCTACGCATTCGACTGGTTTATGAAAGGGACTTTCCATCTAACCGCTGCTATGTAACTTTTCTGTCATGTGATGAAGCCCGTCTGGCTTATGAAAATGTAGCATCTCTGCCTCTTGCCGGTCATGACTTTAAAACTAAATTTCTCCAGTCACGTAATATTTCAGAGAGTGACATGGATTACATCCCAAATGTTTTTGAAAACTATTTAGAAAATTCAGTTCCAGCAGTCCGCCAGATCCCGCCTCCACGTTGGTTTGTGGCGTACTATAGAAATGGGCGTGGGAATTTCATCTATGCCTCCTGGTACCTGTCCAAAGAAATAGGCTCAATTCCTGAGGGAATCTGAAGAAGTATGGGAAGGGGTGCTTGTGCGAGCAAAAGATCTTACGCAAGCGAGGATGTTGCAACATCTCCCATGCCCTTCTGACAGCATGTTTGAGACTGTTAAGGCTCATCTCACCTTTATAGCAAAGGTTGTGTTTATAGTCAAGATCTCTATGAATTCCCAGAAGAGGGAATACTAGCAAGGTGCCCTAGCTCTGTACAAAAGGTGACTAGGATGAGGAACTCTTCCAACATGGTCCTTCTCATCTTTTTTGGTTCCACCCTTCCTGACCGTGTTCATATCGGTTCTATCAACCTTAGGGTCAGCGCTTTGATTGTCGACCTCTTCAGTGCTTCTCATGCTACGGGTACGGTCACGGCAAAACCTCGTGTAAGGAAACTTCCCGATGTGGTAATTGCTCTGCACTCGACTCACATTCAGAGGAGCATTGAAATGGTGCAGCTTATTGTTTCCATTGCCGTATGCTCACAAGGCACATTCCAGGCAATGCAGGACATTCTACAACTTGCTAACACTCAGTTCATAAACCTAGGTAGCGCCCGCCGTGAACTCCTGTACCGCCAGAAGGATGGTACTGGTGCGACATCCTATGCTGCATTGGCCGCTCGCTCTTCTGCTGAGTTGGCCGGTCCGAAGACGACAACTTCTGCTACCTCTCGCTCTGTTGGGGCGGGTGGTCCTGTTTATTTGGCCAATAGGTTTGCCCTATTGTCCAATGACTCGGTTGAGTCAACTGTAAAGAAGTGACGAGACAAATACGGACTTGACCAAAGTCACCCATGTAGTAGATGTCCGTTTGCCACCTGTATTGCCTAAGCGTTTGAAGGGCCTGACCGAACGGCACCGATAGATTTAGCTCAACCTAAACAGTTTATCCCGGTGTACGTGATCGTGAGTCCTCGAGGGACCGTTCTGCAGTGGTCGCTCCAGTAGTTTCTGTCCAGCCTCCTGTAACGCCCTCCGTCTCAGATCGGGCTTCTAGTGATGAGGACTGTCTTAGCATGGAGACGCCCGATGATATTGTCCCAGCCGTCCTTTGCGGACCCGCTGTGTCAAAAAGTGGAGTCCAGCCTGACCTCGTCCTCCGAGGACCGGTAGGAGTGATGATGGTTCGCATCACTCACCGGCAGGCCGAAAGGCTGCGGTCCAACGACCCGGCACATCTCAACACCTGGTGTCTTCTCGTCGTTTGATTCTTTCTAGTCAGATCAGTCACGGGCAGCCTCAAAAGGCTCGCCCGCCCACTGCACCCAAATATTCATCTTCAAGCTTCTACAGTGGAACTCTAGAGGCCTTCGCGCCTCGTGTGGGGTAACTCCGAGCTTTACTGTCGGAGTTCTCTCCAGCCTGTGTAGCTCTACAAGAGACTATGCTTGGTGATAGTACTTATTCTAGACCTCCTGGCTATCGTGCCTTTTTTAACACTCCTTTCCCTGACCAGGGCCATCACGGTGGCACAGCTATCCTTGTCCTTCAGGATATACCTGTTGTCCCTTTGCAACTTAACTCTCCCTTCAGGAGATTGCTGTATAAGTTTTTATGGGACGATCCTACACTATTTGCAGTTTATATCTCCCTCCTCGGCTTCCTGTCTCCAGGGGTGAGCTTGACGGCCTGGTGCGTCAGCTGACTCCGCCTTTCTTTGTTGGGAGATTTTAACGGCCGTCACCCATTGTGGGATGAAGGTGCTAGTAATCCTCGTGGGGTTTTAATCGGTTCTTTTATTGAGGATGAGGAATGGAGGTTTTAAATTCTTGGGATGTTACACATTTCCATAGTCCTACTGGGACTATCGATCTTTCTATTTGTACATCTAATTCTTTACTCGATTTTAATTGGCGGGTCCTACCGGATTTACACGGTAGTGACCACTTTCCGATTTTATTAGAATCTGTGAAATCTGAGCCACAGTCCCGGCCACCACACTGGGTTTTAGACAAGGCAGATTGGCCTCGATTCACAGACCTTAGCTCTTTTATCCGTCCGCTGGCTGACTTTTCTACTTGTGCTGAGGCTGTTGATTATTTTACCGATTTTTTTTTATTTCAGTAGCGCTTCAGACAATCCCTAAAACGTCTGGTCTCTTTATTAAGCGTCCCGTTCCCTTGATGGAACGCAGCATGCACTAAGGCTGTGCAAGAGAAACGGGCAGCTTTCTCTCGTCTCTGGCGACATCGTGGGGACCTGCAGTGCCTGGAAGCTTTTCGGCGCTGCCGAGCTCGGGCCCGCCGCGTTTTGAAAGAGGCACAAAAAGCCTCGTGGAAAGCCTATGTTTCTTCCATAAACGTCCGCACACCTTTTACGGATGTCTTCAACAAAGTCCGCCGAATTGCTAGGAAGTATTCTGCTCCTTCCCCACCAATTTTGTTCTCTGCTGGGCGAACGTTGGCAGACCCTAGGAATGTCGCTGACCTCTTCGCGGAGCACTTTGCCAGTATTTCGCTGAGGCATCCTGCAGCCCTGGGCGCACGTCACCGCCAGAGAATGGAATCTCTCGGCATAAACTTTTCTTCCACTGGAGGAGAGTCTTATAATGTCCCTTTCTCTGCTTCCAAGTTGCGGACTGCTTTGTCCCAGTGTCACGACTCTTCTCCTGGGCCAGATGATATACCTTATGCCTTCTTGTGCCACATGTCTGACAGTGCTTTTAATTTTCTTTTAAATCTTACCAATATGATTTGGCATACCGGCGACTTTCCTACTTCTTGGGCTGTGGCAGTGGTTCTTCCATTTCCGAAGCCTGGGAAAGATAATCCCCAGGCTACGAACTACCGTCCTATATCTTTGACATCATGCATTTGTAAAGTTTTAGAAAAGATGGTAAATGTAAGACTCATGTTGTACTTGGAGAGGGGGAAGTACTTGTTATCGGTTCAGTACGGCTTACTAAAGATGAGGTCTACTACTGATGCTCTTTTATCCCTAGAGTCTTCCATTTGTGAGGCCTTCGCTAATCACTACCATCAAGTAACAGTGTTTTTTGACCTGGAGAAGGCCTACGACACGGCTTGGTGTCATGGTATTTTACAGTCTTTATTTAATTTTGGCCTTTGTGGCCACCTTCCTCTTTTTATCCAGCAGTTTTTATCCAGACGTTTTTTACGAATTCGTGTGGAGAGTGTTCTCTCTGAGGCTACTGCTCTAAATGATGGCGTTCCACAGGTAAGTATTCTTAGTGTTACATTATTTGTAGTCGCCATAAATGCTGTTATTGATACTCTCCCGGATGGCATTCATGGTTTCGCACCCACCGTCTTCCCGATTCTGTCCCTTGTCTGTCAATGTTGCGGGACTCGCGTTCGCAGGCAAATGTCACTCGACCGAGTCTCCCTAAACCTTTTGGCCTTAGAGTTGCAAATCTCATGGCGGAGTTATCTATCGACCCCACTCCTGTGTACTTTTTCCGGCTCCCTCGGGTCGGTTATTGGCAATTTCCTCTTATCTCATTATGCCCTGCCATGGATGGGAAGAAGGATTTTTTGCCAGCTCTGTCCCACGCACGGTTTTTTTAACACTTTTTTTTATGCATTCTGATGATATTACTGTTTTTACTGATGGCTCCAAATCCGACGCAGGCGTTGGATTTAGTGTGGTTTTCTCCTCTGTTTATCGGTCTGGCAGCCTTCCTTCAGTGGCATCCGTCTTTACTGCGGAGCTGTCTGCAATAGTCCTAGCTTTACAAATAATTTTTACTCTTCTGGTTTCCTCTTTTACAATTTTTAGTGACTGTCGCAGTGCTCTTACTTCTCTCTCTTGCACTATATCCTTTAACCCTTTGGTTTTATCATCCCTGGAGTGGCTATACCTTCTTACACAACGAGGATATCGTGTTGGGTCCCTGGTCACGTTGGTGTTCCAGGGAATGAACACGCAGATCGCCTCGCTAAAGAGGCAGCAAGTCGCGCTCCATCTCCTGCCTCTGTTCCCTTTCGAGATGTCTTTCCTCTAATTCGTAAGGCAGTTGCAGCAATTTGGCAGAGATGGCTAACAGGGGTCGCAACCTCGAAAATGGGAGAGATCACTACTTCCTCTATCCCTCAATTTATTGGCGCGACTGCGTATAGGTTACACGTACTATACACAAAGGTATCTGTTGACCAGGGACCCTCAACCTTACTGTGATGACTGCCTGGTGCCGCTTACCGTGCGGCACCTATTGGTAGATTGCCCTAGTTTGATAGAGTTACGGCACCGCTACCTTTACCGTGTGGTGTTTATTATTTCTCAAAGGTCCTTGGACCAGAGTGCCTGGCCCAAAGCCAGAAGCTGGCCTTCTCCCAAAGTTATGAATTTTATTCTTATTTTATTATGTATTTTAATATTTTATTTAGTTTTATTGTCCTTTTTTAGTTTTTAAACTACGGTATGGTTTTTAACTGATTTTAGACATTTTAAATTTTTGAAGCGGCGCCATATGACCTTTGCTGTTGCGGCGCTTTTTTTAAAATCAATCCATCCATCCATGCACCCACTCAGTCTGACACACCTGCCGCCACATCACCTGACCTTTCTACCCAGCAACCGTTGCCTGACAACGAGGACACTGTCATCAGGAAGGAACTGCTCACTAACCGTCCTGAAACCCTGATAGATAATATCTTTAAGCAGAGAAACGGGATCTTCTCCCTAAGAGCACTGTTGACGCTTACAAGCATCACAACTCTACGGTACAACAGCAGAGGGCAGCATTAATGGAAACACTCAACGCTATTGACTGCCTCTCACAGGTGCAACAAGCCGCCGCTTTTCCAGTCCCTTCTTCTCAAGCCTGCAGCGCCCTGCCCAGCAAGATAGAAAGCGACTGGCAGGAAGTGTTTTTTTCTTTTTTTTTATGTAAGGGAGAGAGCCAGCTAGGGGCAAAAACAAAAGAAAATATAAAAAAAAAGGCCCACTTGAGTGCTGGCTCTCTGAAAAGTGGTAAAGCGTCATCCAAAATTGGGGAGCAAATGCCTCAATACCTCCCTCTTAAAAGAAGACAAGTCGGAAATACAGATGCAGGGAGGGAGTTCCAGAGTTTACCAGTGAAAGTGATAAATGACTGAGAGTTCTGGTTAATTCTTGCGTTAGAGAGTTGGACAGAATAGGGGTGAGAGGAAGAAGAAAGCCTTGTGCAGCGAGGCCGCAGGGGGAGGGGAGGCACGCAGTTAGCAAGATCAGTAGAGTAGTTAGCATGAAAATAACGATGAAAGATAGAAAGAGATGCAACATTTCGGCGGTGAAAAAGAGGCTGAAGACAGTTAGTCAGAGGAGGGGAGTTGATGAGACGAAAAGCTTTAGATTCCACCCTATCTAGTAAAACTGTGTGACTGGAACCCCCCAAACATGCCAAGAGTACTCCATACAAGGGCGGATAAGGCCCTTGTACAGAATTAGCAGTGGGAAGGTTGAGAAAAACTGGCACCTCAGAACACCTAACTTCATAGAAGCTGTTTTAGCAAGAGATGAGATGTGAAGTTTCCAGTTAAGACTGTGAGCAAGGGACAGACCGAGGATATTAATTGTGAAAGAGGGAGACAGTTGAGTGTCATTGAAGAAGAGGGGATAGTTGTCTGGAAGGTTGTGTCGAGTTGATAGATAGAGGAATTAAGGCATTGAAAACCTCTAGATTTTCTCTGCCCCAATCGGAAATCTTACAAAGATTGGAAGTCAGGCATTCTGTGGCGTCCCTGCATGATCTGTTGACTTCCTAAAGGGTTGATCGTCTCTGAAAGGACGTGGAAAGATGTAGGGTGGTATCATCAGAGTAGGAGTGGATAGGGCAAGAAGTTTGGTTAAGAAGGTCATTAATGAATAATGAAAAAGAGAATGGGTGACAGGACAGAACCCTGAAGAACACCACTATTAATAGATTTAAAAGAAGAACAGTGGCCGTCTATCACAGCAGCAATAGAACAGTCAGAAAGGAAACATGAGATAAATTTGCAGAGAGAAGGATAAAAGCCGTAGGAGGGCAGTTTTGAAATCAAAGCTTCATGCCAGACTCTATCAAAAGCTTTTGATATGTCTAACGCTACAGCAAAAAATTCACCGAAATCTCTAAAAGAGGATGACCAAGACTCAGTGAGGAAAGCCAGAAGATCACCAGTAGAGCGACCTTGACGGAAGCCATACTGATGATCAGACAGAAGATTGTGAAGTGACAAATGTTTGAGAATCTTCCTATTCAGGATAGATTCAAAAACTTTAGACAAGCAAGAGATTAAAGCTATAGGGCAGTAGTTTGAGGGATTGGAACGGTCACCCCTTTTAGGAACAGGATGAATGTAGGCAAATTTCCAGCAGGAAGGAAAGGTAGAAGTAGATAGACAAAGTTGAAAGAGTTTGGCCAGGCAAGGTGCAAGCACGGAAGCACAGTTTTTGAGAACAATATGAGGTACCTCATCATGACCATAAGCCTTCCGAAGATTTAGGCCAGCTATGGCATGGGAAACAACGTTACGAAGAATTTTAATTATAGACATGAAATAGTCAGAGGGAGGAGGAGAGGGAGGAACAAGCCCAGAATCATCCAAGGTGGAGTTGTGGGCAAAAGTTTGAGAGAAGATTTCAGCTTTAGAGACAGAAGAGATCGCAGTGGTGCCATCAGGATGAAATAAAGGAGGGAAAGTAGAAGAGAAGTTATTTGAGATTTTTTTGGCTAGATGCCGGAAGTCTCGAGGGGAGTTTGAGTTTGAAAGATTTTGACATTTTCTATTTTTGAAGGAGTGTTTGGCAAGTTGAAGAACAGTCTTGGCATGATTCTGGGCAGAAATATAAAGTGCGTAAGATTCAGGAAATGGAAGTACCTTTTGTGGGCAACCTCTCTATCATGTATAGCACGAGAACAGGTTGAGTTAAATGAAGGTTTAGAAGGTTTAGGTTGAGATAAAGAATGAGGAATGTACGTCTCCTTGCCAGACACTATCATATCTGTTATGCGTTCAGCACAAAGTGAGTCTCTGACACGGCAGCAGTAATCTTTCCAGGGAAAATCAGCATAATACCTCCTCAGGTCCCCGCAGCTGGCAGAGGTAAAACGCCAGAGGCACCTCTGCTTTGGGGGATCCTGTGGAGGGATTGGAGAATTAGGACAATATACAGTAATAAGATTGTGATCGGAGGAGCCCAACAGAGATGAAAGGGAGACAGCATATGCAGAAGGAGTAGAGGTGAGGAAGAGATCAAGAATGTTGGGCGTGTCTCCAAGATGGTCAGGAATACGTGTAGGGTAGATGCACCAGTTGCTCTAGGTTATGGAGGATAGCAACTTTGAAGGCTAATTCACCAGGATGGTCAGTGAAGGGAGATGAAAGCCATAGCTGGTGGTGAACATTGAAATCTCCAAGGATGGAAATCTCTGCGAAAGGATAAAGGGACAGAATGTGCATCACTTTAGAAGTTAAGTAGTCGAAGAATTTACTATAATCAGACCTAATAACTGCGGGATTTGCTCCAGTTTGACCAACATGAAGGGTAGTCATTTTCATAAGATTATCATGTTAAAAATAAAGAAATTATACCCGTAACGACGAAAACAAAGAGACATTACGAAATTTTCAATTTCTCCTCACTATCGTAAAGAAATCCAACCCTCTACTTCCCCTCTCTCTCTCTCTCTCTCTCTCTCTCTCTCTCTCTCTCTCTCTCTCTCTCTCTCTCTCTCTCTCTCTCTCTCTCTCTCTCTCTCTCTCTCTCTCTCTCTCTCTCTCTCTCTCTCTCTCTCTCTCTCTCTCTCTCTCTCTCTCTCTCTCTCTCTCTCTCTCTCTCTCTCTCTCTCTCTCACCTGTAGAGTACACTTGGGTGCAATCACCGGTATTGTTGGACACGAGATCGAGCTGGGGCAGTTCAATTGTGTCGTCCACTACCAGAGGTACTAGCGGGTCCCACACGAAGATGAGGTCGTCCGTGGTGTGCGAAACTGTGTGGGCAAGTGAAGGAGGATATATCCGAAGATGTTCCTGTGTTTGAGGGGGCGTAATGTCGAAGGGGAGAAAGAAGTGGCGTGACGGGAGCAAGGGAGAGATTAATGCAGAAAGGGAGTACGAAAAAGGTACTTAACTAAAAAGGTGAAAATTAATAAGGAAGAAAAATGGGGAAGACTAAAAAGAAATGTAATAAAAAAATATAACGGACTAGAAAATAAGTACAAAAGATTTAATAAAGAAAGAGGAAGGAAAGAAAAATAATGTAAACAAGACACATGTATGCTGATGGAGAATAAAGAAAAGGGTGAGATAAGCGAGAGAAGAATGGAATAAGCTACAAAGAGATGAATACAAAAGAAAGATATTGAAAAAAAATAAGAAAAAAGAAAGTAATTACAAACAAAAGGAAAGGAGATAGGAAAAAAAAGATGTAGGGGAGAAGAATTTACGTAAAAAAAATGTTAGGAAAAGGCAGAATCAAAAGACAGGAGGAAAAAAGAAACAGAAACAGAAAACCAAGAGAAGAAGACCTGGAACGAGATGAGAAGGTAAAATAATGTGAAAGAAAGGGAAGACGAAGGAAGATATATAGAGAAAAAATTAATGAAATTATAGAAAAAAAAATTAAATAAAGGACATACCAATGAAAAAGTGAAAAGAATTTAAGTTGGGGATATATTTGAGGATTGGATGCAATGAACAACAGGAAGATAAAGAAAAAAAGGCTGATTTCTGCACCAAGATGGTTGGGAGGGTGACGAAGCAAAAAAAAGAAAAAATGTTGTGATATAATGTAGGTACGGAAGAAAAAAAAAAGAGTAGGAGGTACAAAAGGGGACAAGATGTAAGAGGAATAAAAAGAGGGAAGAAAGATGTGGGAGAAACAGAAAGCAAAAAAAAAAAAAGACAACGAAGAAGGCAAGAAGGGAAAAATAGTAAAGGAAGATATAAGATGAGAGAGAGAGAGAGAGAGAGAGAGAGAGAGAGAGAGAGAGAGAGAGAGATAGTGGAGGGGGATAAATAACGTTCATACGTCGCTAGGAGAAACGCTGATTTAATAATAATAAAAAAAAAAGAACATAAAGGCTTGATGAACAAATAGGAATTTTGCAATTTATTTACACACACACACACACACACACATACACACACAGACGCGCGCGCGCTGTCGTAGTACGTAGCAGAAATAGTAGCAGTATTAATTGTATTAACAATAAAAGCAAAACAAAAAAAAACGTCAGACAAACGAAAAAAAAAAATATATCATACTAAAATCGAAATAAAAGCAACCACCAAACCATCAAACAATGCGCCCACACACACACACACAACTCTCGGATGTAACTCTTCATCCGCAGATCCTATAGATCAACCTACAAACATACAAACTAGCAACACGGGATGTTAAGAATTTATATATGTTTCTAGTGAAAAGGGAGATTTCTTCATTAACAGGAGAAGGAATCTTATTATTTTTATTTTTATTTTTTTTGTCAAATATCTATGCGGCCTTTGCAAATTGATGTGATGAAACAATGAGTTCAAACTAAATTTATGTATGTTTTATAACAATTATTTTTACTGTTCTAGTGACATATTCATAACATTTGTACATTAGCAGGAAAAAAAAAACATCTCGACAATCTGGCTAATTATTTATATGGCCTTTGCAAACAATCGTGAGGAGGGAGGAAAGCATTTCTGAATATGGGTAACTTTTTAAAAAGTTCTAACTTAAGTTATACACGATTTAGAGCAGTGTTCTTTTTTCCTTCCTTTACAGTTCTGGTAGCATAATGATGACGCTTAATCATCAATACGAAAAATCAGGTTTATCGTCCTTATGACTGAATAAATAAAAATTAAAAAATCGTGATGATGGAGCAAAGCTTTTTTTTTTTTTTTTTTAACTGTGGCAGCTTTTAAAAGTTTCTGGGAAAAATTACACTAGTAGTTAGAGTTTCCGTGATTCTAATTAGAAACTCATAACATCTTCACACTACTAACATGCAAGACATGAGAACAAACCTAACAATTTTTGTGGTCTTTGGAATTCGTCGTGGTGAGGGAGAAAAAGTGATTTTAGTATACGTGCTTTTCAACCGTCACTTGTCCCAATATAAATGTGTTAAATACTCACGACTCTCGATTTTCATGGCACACTGCTGGCTGTCATGGGGATATGTCTGGAAGTTCATGGCACAGGAGAGCAGAAGGGTAAGCCTGGGAATGGAAAGGTGGACCTGTAATTCCTTAGCTTATGATGGGAGTGCTGTTTTGATGTATTGGTAAGGTTATGTGGTTGTTTTAATTACAATGATTGTAGTTATATTAGTATTGTTGTT